>NC_058115.1:33963077-34030674 GCF_914725855.1 Thunnus albacares | reverse complement strand
CCTCCCTCCTCCTGCTGTAGAAATTAAGCCCATTACTTCCTCTTATTAAAATCTTGCCGCACTTTGACCTCAGCGCCCGATTGGCTGCCTGCAGGGCTCCGCGCTCCTCCCAGCCAATCGATACCGGCTGCCTCCCTGCAAAGAGCTCGAGTAATTGGAGAGCAGCGGCTGGCAGCTCGAACCCTGACCCCCCCCCCCCCACCTCCCTCCCCTCCTCCTCAACACCCCCCCCCCCCCCCCCCCCCCCCCCCCCCACACACACACACACACACACACACATTACACCGCCCATATGAAGACAGATTGCCTGATTTAGTGTAAACATATGCTGCAATTCCAGGCATCAGTGCCACTTTCTCCATCGTAATTTGTATTGATTTTTCTCTCTCTCTCTCTCTCTCTTCTCTCTCTTCGGGGAGGCCGCCGCCGTCGTTTTCTTCTGTCTTTGTGCTGTCTGATGTTTTTTCATGAATCAGAAGAAGAGGAGAGGAAGATAATTCAGAGGTGAGAAGAAGATGAAGAAGAAGAAGAAGAAGAAGAGAGGAGGAGGAGGAGGAGGAGGGTGATTCCTTATATATTTAATCAAGTATTTATCGCTCTCTGTTTGCTTTCTCTCTCTCTCTCTCTCTCTCTCTCTCTCCGCGCTCGCTGTGAAAGTGATCAAACGGTTGGTCGGCGTCCTGCTGATCGGAGCACTCTGCTATTAGGCGACTAAGTGACTGAGGAGAGAAAGAGAGAGAGGAGGAGGAGGAGGAGGGGGAGAGGAGGAAGAAGAAAGGGGAGGAGGGTTACATGTTAAACTAATTTGTTGACGGCAGATTTGCAGCATCAGAGGAGACGCGGCGAGCGGTGGCGGCGGCAGCGGCGGCGGCAGCAGGTCGGATCGCTCAGCCGTGAATATTCTCATGTTCACTTCCTGCAGCTGCAGAAACATCTGCAGCTTCTCTGTGTGTCATTAATATTTGAATTTGATTTAAAAAAAGGAGCTTTAAAGCACATAAAATCTACTTTTACATACAGTAAAGTTAAAACCAGGAGGCAATATAAAATAAGAGGAAGAGATGACGGTTAAAAGGGAATAAAGTCGATGATTCTGATACCAGAGGAAACATCAGAGGAGTCTTCACGTCATAATATTCTCCCCTAGTCTCCCTGACATCAACCGGTATTGATCGCCAGGAAATTAATTATTTTAGAGCTAATTGACTAATTGTTAACACCACATCATCCTCCAGCTTCTTCAACTTTTACGTTATGATGTTATCAATTAAGTTTAAGCTTCAAATCGAACACGAAGTCTCCATTAACAACACCGAATCAGGTCATTCTCCTCCTACTGAGCATGTGCGGAGGACAGACGAGCAGGTCAACCAGAGAAAACCAACGAAGAAGAAACGTTGCACTGTTTCCGTTTAGTTTATTGCAGCAGATTCTGACAGTTTGAGCAGAGAAAGGTGGTCGATGACTACGTTTATCTACGTAGAAAATAAAGAGAACAACACTCGCACGACGCCGTCCGCCATGGTTGTTGTCGTGTTTCTTCACAAGCACAAATACGAATATTTGTTTCATACAAATATTTTACAAATTATTTGTTTTCAGGAAGAAAAATAAACCATGTTAAACACCAGCGTGCAGGTCGGTTACATCACTATCTCACTGTTACGTCTGTCAGCAGGTCTCAACAAGGGGAGTCACATCCACCTGCTGCATGACGCACATTTCCTTATTTGGACATCAGTCCTGGAGTCGGGGGTGTTCTCCAGAGATAAAACTGAACTACTGACACAAGTGAAGCGCTCCCAAGAGAACACTTATTGTTCAATTTTCTAAAATTAAAAGCGTAATAAAAACAAAAACAGGATTTTTTAAGCCTCTTTTCACTTTTATTCGAAAACAAATACAAATGATTTTGCTGCCTCAACAAATACAAATACAAATCCTCTGCACATCCCTAGTTTCTACAAAGCTCCGTTTCCCTCGTCGACACTACGACACCAAGCAGATGTTTTCACATTCACACACTCTGGACGACGTTTGGACGGAGAGAAGAAGAAGAAGAAGTGTTTATTCTTAGTTTGGACTTGTGACAATATGAACATTTGTGCACAGGACAGCCTCTTCCTCTCGTATCGACTCTTTTCTTACGTTTGTGTCTTTCTATAATAAATCGTCTCCGTCTCACCTGCGTGTTTCTCTTTTTAAAACGTTTCTGTCTTTACTCGTCGTCTCAGCTCCACTGAGGAAGGTCGTTCATGTTTATTCAGACATGACAAGATGTTAAACTGACATCAGATTGATGTAAAAAGCCTGCAGGGGTCTGAGGAGGAGAATCGGAGATAAAGAGCGGCTGAACTCTCCTCTTCCTCTTCCTCTCTCTGTGATAATTTGGCGGTCGGTGCTGCAGATGCCGGCTGATAACAGGATCAGAGGATCAGCGCTGTGGAGTGAGGACGGTGGATTACGGGAACATCTCTGCAGGCTCATTACCCCGCTCAGATCCGGCTCCCACAGTAGTGCACGCGGCCTCCATGCTTCAGAGGAGCATGTATACACCCACTAAGCTTCTGTTTACATCCTCCTCCTCACAACTGTTTACATTTATTTATCTCTCGCTATTTTTCATTTGCTGGTTCTCAGCGGCGCCGAGTGGGAATCTATTTTTCTACGCTGCTGGTTTGTACATATTTACCAGCCGGAGATGAAATCTGCACTTTGGGGATCCCTGCTCACCTTTACCTTTTTTTTGTTTTTTTGCTCTGTGGCGGCGGCGGCGGCGGTGGTGTGGAAGGCGCCGTCGTGTCCCCGATGAGCTGATAGACTTTCTGTGCAGCAGCTCTGCGTGGTTTCCTCCTGTATTACACTTATCATTTCAAATAGACTCCATATTCCAGATGAAACACGCCGCTGAGTGGCGGCTCCCCCGACACGCCGCCGCCGATTTCAAGATGCTCCTCCATCCCAGAGCAACATGTGCCGCAATTTCCCATCTCCCCCCCCCCCCCCCCCGGGCTGCATGATTGATGCAGGTCAGAGCGGCGTTTGGCCTTGCTGCCTTTCGGATCGCCGCCGCTGATGATTCCTCACTTCCTCCATTTGTGGGGGTGGCGAGGGGGGGGGGGGGGGGGCTGACAGATGCACAACATGCTGAGCCTTAAGTGGACGAGCTGATTTGTTTTGCTGCTTGTCAAGTGGCCAACTGGCGTCAGCGGGGGCCGAGGCCTGTTGACAAGCAGCCATAACACCCTGGATGCATCCTCTCACCGGCTTATTGATCTACCACTCTCAATTCATCACCCTGTCGTCACGGAGAGGAGACGCACACACACAAACAACACAAACAACAACAACAACAACAAGATGTTTCTTATACCTTCATTCCAGCTGATTACCTGAAACCAAACTCAAACAACATGTGAGTCTTTCTACTGTCTGTGATCTCTAAAACCACATAATATATAATATATATAACAGCTGGTCGAAGTCGTTTTTAACAAACAAACAAACAAACAAACGGGGGACTAGTTTCAGTTCTCTTCTTCTTCTCTCCTGTTTGTTGTATTTTAGTTATCTGATGGTTGGTGGGTTGTTCTTTTAGTTTCTATGATGTATATGATTATATTATCTGAGTAATATTTGCTGTTTTATGTTGTTTGTCTGGTTTTCCTGCAGGTTAAATACAAAATACATTTTAAAATAGCTCATTAATTATGCAGCATTTTCATTTTTTTGCACAAGAAGAAGAAGTGTGTTTATTTTCTCCCTCTGAAATCAAACTTCCTTTGGATCAACTGATTTATTAACAAGAAGAAAACTACAGGAACTCATATGAGTGAAGCTTTCTATCAGCTTCTTCTTCTCTGTTCAGACAGACTGCGTGACTCCTGCGTGAAGCTTCTGCAGCTCCTCACTGATCGGACTGATCAGACACCTGCCAGGTCTTCTCTCAGATACCGAACATGTTCTCCGTCCTCTCGGCTCGTCTGGGGGGAGCGACACGTCTCTCTCTCTCCTCGCTCGCTCTCGCTCCGTAACCCAGATGAACACCTCGCCTGTCTGGGACTCGAGTGACAGAAGAACACCCACTCCCCTTCTGCTTCCTCCTCCTCCTCCGAGGGAGCCGCGCCGCGCTCTGTGATTAGACCCAACATCCGCATGTTAATCAGCGAATAATTACCTCCTGGTGATGAGCAGCAGGGCAGCAGGGCAGCGCAGGAGAGGAGCGCCTCAAAGAAATAGGCCCCCCCCCTCACCTGAGAAGTTATTATTTTCTGGAGTCGCGGCCGAAAAAATGCCCCCGCAGAAACAGCTAATTACCCGACATTAGTTCCACAAGTCCCTGTTCCCTAAAGTGGAGCGGCGCCGCTGTGCTCTTTGATATATGAAATGTGGTGCGTCTCTGCTGAGAATCCAGGAATTCCCCCGGCGGAGAGCACACTTCTGCTGTCTATTAAAAGACAAGACAAGAGCCGAGATCAAAGGAGGAGAAGAAGAAGGAGAAGAAGAAGGAGAAGAAGGAGAAGAAGAAACCACTGGTGTCGTTTCATCGGCGGCGTGTGTGATAAGCGTTAAGTGGCTGAAAGACGACGACGCGTTTCAGCTCCGCCGGCGTCAGGTGGACGGTTTTCAGGGTCAACGAGGGTCAAGTAGAAAAACTCGCTATTTTTTCTTAATTAAAAGGTTTTAAGAGCATCTTCTTCATCTTCCACGCTGACCCCCCCCCCCCCCCCCCCCCCACACCCCTACCCCCCACCCCCCTCCCAACACTTTTACAGGGTCTGGGGCCGGAGCCGCCTGTCAATCACAGTTTAAAGTTCATGAAATTTCTATGAGCATCGATTGCAGCCGAGGCGAGAGGCGGTGGGGGGGGGTGGATGTGTGTGAGGGGGGGGATGTAGGGAGGAGGGGGGGAGGTGTTAGTGACTCCATTGATTGATCAAGTGTCTTTGAATCTCTCCTCACTTCGTCCTCGCTGCTGCCAGCAGTCTGACGTGTTGTTGAAGTGAAGCGGTGGGTCTGCAGCAGGTGTGAAGGGTTTAAATCACAGCTAATAAAACTTAAAAAACATAAATAACACCGACAGATGTGATGTTTCAACATCAGCGTCTCCGATGACGAGATGTTTTGACTCTCAGATATTAAGAAGTGAAAAGACGCAGCGTGAAAATGTCGACCAGGATTATTTATTTATTATTATTCTCGGCTTAAAAATATTTGTTATGCGTATTTATTTTTATCTAAATGTATTTATTCAATCTTTTACAAGTATTTATTTATTTATAATGACTCAAATTGATTTACATTATCATAATGTAAATTTGTTTTCTATTGTAATATAATTATAATTATCATCAATAACAGTTAAAACATGATTATAACATGATAATATAATACTTTATATATATATATATATTAAATCCCACTTTTAATGTCACACAAAAGAATAAAACTCATAGTCAAACACATTTCAGAGTCTTTTAAGTCGTTTAAATCATAAAGTTTTTCAGCCCTGAGTTTCGTCTGTCAGGATGCATGATGGCTCCCTGTGAGACGATACTGAGGGCTTTAATACTTTAGTTTTACCTCAGTAACAGTTTACTTTAAGTCAACAGATACAAACAGATAATTAATGACAATATAGTAAAAATTATAATAAATACTGAACATTAATAAACACATAAAAATGTCCTTATACATTATAGTGTATTAATAACCATTAATTAACTGTTTATATACTGATTAGAAACAATAAATAGGAGGAATTTAAAGTGTTTTCACTCCAGTTTTAAAAATGTGTTTTATTATTTTAACTGCTGAAACTGTTACATTACATTTAATGTATAATTATAATAATAATAATGATTCATTTTATTTATAGAGCACCTTTAAAGCTCCTCAAAGACACTTAATGAAAGCTGCTTTATTATTTAAATTATTAATAACAAGCTGCATCTTAACTCTACAGTCCTTCTGTATGTTTTTCTTATTGTTTTTATATTAAGTGATTAGATCTGATCTCAGTCATCAATGAAAGATCTCAGCGTGTCGTTTGCTTCTCACACTTGGCTGAGAGTCAAATATTGTTATTAAAAGTGAAGAATACGGAGGGACAGATGGATGCTGCTAATCTGAGGGAATTAATTCATTTAATTTCAAGACACAAATGAGTAAAAAAAAGGAGGAAAAGTACATGAGAACACACCGAGCACACAAATGAGTCATCTGAAGGAAATATTTCTCGTGACATGGAAACATCTGCCACGTCTGGAAATCTACCTGAAAACTGAGACGTTTTGTTTTTGTGCTCCTGAAAGCCGACGCCCTGATGGACGAACCCCAGTAATAAAACAGCGTTGTGTTCCTGCTCTCTTTGTTTCTCTCTCTCTCTCTGTGTGACTGTAGGTGTAAACTGATCCGCAGCCGCGTTACTGATAATTACCTCCATGTGTTACAGTGACAGTAATTAAACAATAAAAATTCAGAAGTCAATTAGTGTTCGGGTGCTTCGAACGTGTTGAGAGGACAAACGGGGAACGAAGAGTGAGAGGAAAGATAACTCCTCTTCCTCTTGGCATCCTCTCCCCCCCCACCCCCCCCCCCCCCCCCCCCACCCCACCCCTCAAAAAAAAAAAACTTTACAGCGGCTCAGATTCGAGGTTTAACTTTCGCCTCTTGGTTACATGTTCACAAGACCTTTAGCAGACCCTCATGGAACAGTCTGCTAATGCTTTCCATGTGTGATCCGTGTGTGTGTGTGTGTGTGTGTGTGTGTGTGTGTGTGAGAACAAAACGTACAAAGTGCTTCATTGTATTTCCAGCGGTGCTGATAGGAGCTACGAGCTGCTGGAGTTTTTATAAAAAAAAAAAAAAAGACGCCTGAGTCGAGCAGAGGTGCAGCAGTACGTCACCATGACAACCTGAGCCAGGCAACGCTCCGGCTTTTTCCAAACAACTTCCCTTTGGAATCGCTGATGGAAAACTCTGGGATTCTCTCGACGACTGATTCAGGTGAATTTCTGTCGGATCGGTTTGTCGTTCGAGGTCACCGATCGATCAATCTGACTGACTGTCTGGCAGCTCAGGATGTTTGCTCGTCTTTGTTTGAATAAAACTTTACTTAAACTGTCACCAGTGTGCTGATGTTGCTGCAGCTTCTGCTTCATGCACAAATGATAAATATATACGATATAAATAAAACCACACAGTGTCGGCACAGACTAAGTCCTGGATTCACAGCTTGGACCATGAATCACATCACAAAACACACATTTTTTTGCTCGATTCTTTAACAGAAGACAAATCTCATCTCTCAGAGCAACATGAGACCCAGATTCACCGGTTCAGACCTCGACTACGTTTACAAGAATTGTGGTTTTGTGGAGGAAATGGCAGCAAATATCAGTTTCAGCTCCGATCTGATTCTCTTCAACAGAAGACGGATCTGGTCCAAAGAAAGAAGGGGCTCTGAGGGGTGTTGGTGGCGTTCTGTGAAAGACGCCTGTTCAGAGGTTCACTACAGTATATCACTGTGACAAGCTGACACCTAGAGCCAGAAACACCCCGGCTTTTTCCAAATAACCTTTCTTGGAATCACGGAGACTATTCCAGGTCTGATGAGGTTACCTGGACAAAGTCCAGTTAGTTTTAGTTTTCTAGAATCTTTATTAGTCTCTGTTGGGACCCACAGACTCAAGTTTGGTCAAAAATAATCTCGGAGTCGGGAATTCTGCCACAACTTCACCTACTTCCAACATGTGTGACGGCTCCAAACTGCTTCTCTTCTTCACTTATAATAATAAAGTTGTTCTGCAGGTTCGAACCCGGAACGACGGCGAGTTTTACCTCTGAGCTGATTCACTACAAACAGATCTACAACCTGAGAGAGAGGAAGAGTCACCATGACAACCTGACAGCCACACTGGAATCACTGAAAAACACTTCCAGGTCTTATTTATTCATTTGGAAATTCCAGGCAATGATTCCCTTTCAGACCTGGAATACGCAGCCAGTTGCAGGTTTGGATCAAACTGAGTCTCACAGGTTCAAACAAGCAGACAGGAAGTGAAACAGTGACAGATCTACAACCACAGAGAGAGCTCTGAGGGTACCACTGCATCATTCCAGGTCAGTCCTGGATCCTGCAGCAGGCCTGTCAATCTGGACCTCAACTCCTGGACCTGGAGTTCTAGAGAGCAGAGCGGGAAAATGTCCCGCTTCTCAACAGCTGAAGAACGCTGTGCATGTGGAAGACCCTGACCTTTGACCTCTCAGTGAAAGGGGAGAGAGGAGGTTCAGGGAGCCTGAGGATGATGACGTCACTGTTTTATCCACAGGAAGATGTTAAATCCACATATTTAGTCCTTTTAGTGAAACAATTATGTGTTTAAGTGGAATTTATTAGTAGAGCTTCTTAATCTCAGTGACAGTCCCAGCGGGGGTCTGAACACCCACGCTGCAACGCACCAGCAAAACACAACATGAAGAAGAGAGAGGTGCATTAAGAGCTACAGAGCCTGATGCAGGAACTCTGAAAATAATAACTTCAGTTAAAGAATTGAGAAAGATGGAAAAACAACAGTTTTTACAACAGTTCTGAATCTGAACTGTTTGAGCTGCTGAGTTCAGTCAGTCTGTATATGAAGAATATTTCTCTCCATGAAGCTTCATCTCTCTTTGCTCCTCCTGCTGTTGTCATTTAAAACCAGAAAGTGGAAAAAACATTTTCTCATCTGCTTCAGCAAAACTCTTTTCTTTCAACTGAAGCATTAAAATCCCTGAAACTAAAGTCTTCCTCACTACGAAGAGTTAAAAAAACTGTCCATCATGAGTCTGAAGACGTTACAGAAGAGAAATGATGAATCTGAATAAATCTTTACTTTTAGACAAAAGTGTTTCCTGTTTCAGCATGATGCAGAGCAGGTACTGTTGTAGCTGCTGGAGGTGGAGCTAGTTTACACTACTTTATATACAGTTAGCCAGTTTAGTCCAGTGGTTCCCAACCTAGGGGTCGGGCCCCTCCAAAGGGTCAGCAGATAAATCTGAGGGGTGGTGAGATGATTAATGGGAGAGGAAAGAAGAAAAAACAAAGTTCTGATACACAAATCTGTTTTCAGTTTTTTGGACTTTTTCTCTAATCTTTGATTTTTGCTGAAATATTGGATCATTTGAACATTTATTGAAATGAAAGCATGTGAGAAGTTTAGAGGGAAAAATCACTATTTGGTGGAGCTGTTAACAACTCATAGACATGTGAAATGTGACCCCGACTACACACTGCTTTTTGTAAGACGTCAAAAGCCAAAAAGGTTGGAAACCACTGGTTTCATCTTTAACAATGTGTTGTATTTTAAAAGCTTGTTATATTATCCATTGTGTCAAATCTTCATCTGAAAAGTAACTAAAGCTGTCAAATAAATGTAGTGGAGTAGAAATGTAAAATGTAAATACTTGAGTAAATGCTGAATGGACGTAAACTAGCCGTCTGTTACATCATCATCACGCTCGTCCGTCCACATACTTTTGGCTGTTTCTCAGATATGATGTCACCTGTCTTCATCTACAGCTAACTGCCACACCTGAGCTCCCAGCAGGCCTCAGTGAGGTGCATGCTGGAAGCGGGGGGGGGGGGGGGGGGGGTCAGGCGTGTTGAGACCTGCCCGAGGACAACACCCCCCCCACCCCCCACCCCCCACCCCCCCACCCCGAGGGGAACCACTGCTGCAACCGATGGTAAATTATCAGGAATTATGTTTCATGTTGTGCACATTATTTATTTGAAGTGGAGCAGGAACAAACAGCTGTCTGCTCCAGTTTGAGACCAGTGGGCTCAGACTGGGAACACTTTTCTTTCTTTCTTTAGAGGAGAAACAGAGTCTACATCAATAATCTGGTGCAAACATGATCTCCATATTAGGAATCAATATTCTCCCTTCTGACTGTTTTCTAAAGCAGGAACCACATCATCCTTCCTCCTCCTTGCTCTTCTTCTCTCCTCTGAAACTCTTCTTTCTTTTTCTCCATCATTTTATTCATCTCCTCTTCCTCCTCCTCCTCCTCCTCCTTGTGTCGCCTGAATCTCTGACTTCATCATCTCAGTTTCTCTTCGCACCCCTCCTCCTCCAGTACCCCCCCTCACCTCCTCCTCCTCCTCCTCCTCCCCCCCCTCTGCTCCCCCTCTCCAGGGCTGCAGATCCCCAGGTGCAGCTGCAGGAGGGGGGGGGAGGTGTTGGGGGTTGAAATTAATGAGAGGAGCCTGGAGGTATTGACTTTCCTGGGAAAACACAGCTCTCTAAAAATCAGTGGCGGAGCGCCGCAATAACTCAGCACCCATCGATCCCACAACATCACCCCCCCGCCTCCCCCCGCAGGCCGCATTGATCCGTGCATTACAAGCTCTGAGGCCGGCGATGTGGACCCAGCAGCACCGCTGAGGAGAGGAGAGGTGATGAAACCAGAACAACCAAAAACTCCAAACCTGCACAACCAAAAAAACTACAAAACTACAAACCTGCTGAACAAAAACGACATAAAACTACAGAAGCAAACAACTACAAGACAAACCCACAGAGCTGCACAGGATACAACCAGTCAGAAGAACAAAAAGGTTAAAAAACTACAAAACAAAAAGAAAAACTACAAAAGTGCAGAGCTGCAAAACAACACACAAAAAGCTTCAGACGTTTCATTGAGATATTTCCAAACTTGGACATAAAGAAGTGAAACTATGTGCTCGGAGAGGCAGCAGAGCAGTGTGTTTTAATAGGATGAGAAAGTGGAAGAAAAAGAGTAAAAGTACTGTATCTGTACATTAGGAAGCTCTGATCTGTTTGCAGCGCAGACGTGTCTCAGCTGCAGGAGGAATCTGTTTAATTCTCCTCTCAGGCTTCTTGTCATTCTGCTCAGTGTTTCTTGCCTTTGGCCAATTTTTTCAGAGCGAAGCCGCAGGATCAGATCCTGAAGCTGCTTTAAGCTCCAGAGAGGAAGAGAGACGGGAAACATGGGAAACACTCGGATGTTACTGCTCGTCACTTCACCTTCAGCTGCACCTCCACTGTGGCTTCAAGCCGTCGGAGTTGGAGGAAGAGAGAAACTCTCAGAGTTTTAACCTCTTAAACTCCACAAGGACGCCGGCATCCTCAGCCGACATCTGTCTTTCAGAGGCTGTAGCGGGCTCAGAGTGAAGACTCTGGTATTACATGAAACTAGATGACCCGAGGCGTCCGCTGGAACCAACCGTGGCATGTTAGCTTGTCAGGAAGTTACACTTAATGTTGGCGAAGGGAAAAACTGGCACGGCCATTTTCAGAGGGGTTCCTTGACCTTTCACCTCAAGATATCTGAATGAAAACGGGTTCTATTGGTTTACAGACACGCCCACTTTATGCTCATCCCATGCAGTTTCGGGCAAAAACATGCAGTTTTTTTTGCATGCAGTATAAATGTGTTTGAGTATTTCTGCATACTGGGATCCATAAACAGTCTTGGAATTGCATAAATTGGGTCTGACTGGAAAGCTGAGACTGTTGTGGATTCAATGAGTCTAATTGTATTCATGTGTGATGATGTCAGTCCCCACAGTAGCCATTTCATTGTAGTGAGACCATTTTTTGAAACTTGACCTCACTGTATAAAATGACCTATAGTGACCTCGAGGATAATCACAGCCTCATGAAACTTTACAACCACAAACTGCAGACCGATGGCGTTCAGAGGATGTTTGGCTTCCCTGGGTATACAGACAATAAAGGGTTTCTGAGTCATTTCCAGAACAGAAGTGCTCGCCATCCGATCGCTGAAAAATGCAATTCTTACAGAAATCTCAAAATGTCAAAAGTTTTTGATACCAAATCACTACATCAGTTTTTCTATGATGTTCCTCAAGGCCCTGGTGTGTTAATGTGGTATTCTGGAGGGATTTCTGACCATTTTTATCAATTCTCAAGTGGTCAAAAATGGTTCAATTTAGCACCAAATCTGTGTAACAGATGGTATCAACCCAGAAATTGCTGCAACAACTTTTGAGACATAACTGATGTAACTTCATGTGAATGTCCATCATGATGTTCTGAGCTCTTACACACTCTAAACCTTCAACATTTGAATAGGCACCAAACCAAAACAAAGTGTTTATTACAGATTTATGACTGGAAAAACTTGACACACAGTGCTGAGCTGCATAATTAATCTTCAAGCTCCCAGCTTTCAGATGATGGATAACACTTCTATGTGGCAGATACTGTTGACCTGCTATCTCCTCCTAAACAACCCCCCCCCCCACAGGCTCCTACGGGCTCCTACAGCCTTAATGACCTCTGGAACTTCCTCAAGTTCTTAAAAACCTGTGGAACCTTCTCAAGCAGTCCTATAGTCTCTTTAGTAATGGTTGGAACCTTATCAAGAAAGTCTGGAGGCTTATCAGTGACCCCTGGGGCCTCCTTAAATCTTCTGGACCCTGCTCAAGCAGCCCTACAATTTCCTTAGTAACTCCAGGAGCCTTATCAAGGATCCCTGGAACCTCCTGAACCTCCAGAACTTCTTTAAGGACACATACTGAAGAACCTCAGGAACCTCCATGAAGACCCCTGGAAGCGTCTTAAAACATCTGGAACCTGCTCAAGGAGCCCTAAAATGTCCTCAATAACCACAGGAACCTTATGAAAGACCCCTGGAACCTCCCTCAGAACCTCTGAAACATATGCAAGGACCGCTCAACCCTCCTCAAGACCACCGAAACCTCCTCAAAGAACTTGTGGAGATTTTTCAATGAGGCCTTGAACCTCCAGGACCTCTGGAACTTCCTGAAGGACCAATAGAACCTCCTTAAGAAATTCTGGTCCCACTTCAAGGACCCTTAAAACTTCCTTAATAACCCCAGGAACCTTATCAGAGACCCCTGGAACCCCCCTAAAAATCATTGGACCTTAAACAACCTTAAACAGCCATGAGACTCTCTTCTCACTTTGAGAAAGAAAGCAAACAACACAAGCAAATATTTCCTGAGATGCTGAAATATTTTTAAATAAAAATTATTAATTAAAAAAAAAAAAAATCACCTCTGATGCTGCTCAGTTCATTCATTGTTTTAATCAAAAGCTAGCAGCGGTGTGTTTCAGTGTATTTCAGTGTGTTTCAGTGTGTTTTGGTGCGTTTCAATGTGTGTTTCGGTGCGTTTCAGTGTGTTTCGGTGTGTTTCAGTGTGCGTTTCAATGAGTTTCAGTGTGTTCCGGTGTGTTTTGGTGTGTTTTGGTGTGTTTCAGTGTGTGTTTCGGTAAGTTTCGGTGCGTTTCAGTGTGTTTTGGTGTGTTTAAGTGTGTGTTCCGGTGTGTTTTGGTGTGTTTCAGTGTGTGTTTCGGTGTGTTTCGGTGCGTTTCAGTGTGTTTCGGTGTGTTTCAGTGTGCGTTTCAGTGTGTTTCGTGTGTGTCAGTGCATTTCAGTGTGTTTCGGTGCGTTTCAGTGTGCGTTTCAGTGTGTTTCGTGTGTGTCAGTGCGTTTCAGTGTGTTTCGGTGCGTTTCAGTGTGTTTCGGTGCGTTTCAGTGTGTTTCAGTGTGTTTCGGTGCGTTTCAGTGTGTTTCGTGTGTGTCAGTGCATTTCAGTGTGTTTCGGTGCGTTTCAGTGTGTTTCGGTGCGTTTCAGTGTGCGTTTCAGTGTGTTTCAGTGTGTTTCGGTGCGTTTCAGTGTGCGTTTCAGTGTGTTTCAGTGTGTTTCGGTGTGTGTTTTGGTGCGTTTCAGTGTGTGTTTCGGTGTGTGTTTCAGTGTGTTTCGGTGTGTTTCGGTGTGTGTTTCGGTGTGCGTTTCGGTGCGTTTCAGTGTGTGTTTCAGTGTGTTTCAGTGTGTTTCAGTGTGCGTTTCAGTGTGTTTCGTGTGTGTCAGTGCATTTCAGTGTGTTTCGGTGCGTTTCAGTGTGAGTTTCAGTGTGTTTCGGTGTGTTTCAGTGTGTGTTTCGGTGTGTGTTTTAGTGTGTTACGGTGTGTTTCGGTGCGTTTCGGTGTGTGTGTCAGTGTGTGTCAGTGTGTCTCTGTGTGTGTCGGTGTGTGTCAGTGTGTTTCAGTGTGTGTCAGTGTGTGTGTTGGTGTGTGTCAGTGTGTGTCAGTGTGTGTGTCGGTGTGTGTCAGTGTGTTTCAGTGTGTGTCAGTGTGTTTCAGTGTGTGTCAGTGTGTGTGTTGGTGTGTGTCAGTGAGTCTCAGTGTGTGTCAGTGTGTGTGTCAGTGTGTGTCTGTGTGTGTAGGTGTGTGTAGGTGTGTGTGTCGGTGTGTGTCAGTGTGTGTGTCAGTGAGTCTCAGTGTGTGTCAGTGTGTGTGTCGGTGTGTGTCAGTGTGTGTGTCAGTGTGTGTCGGTGTGTGTCAGTGTGTGTCGGTGTGTGTCAGTGTGTGTGTCAGTGTGTGTGTTGGTGTGTGTGTCGGTGTGTGTGTCAGTGAGTCTCAGTGTGTGTCGGTGTGTGTCGGTGTGTGTCGGTGTGTGTCAGTGTGTGTCAGTGTGTGTGTCGGTGTGTGTCAGTGAGTCTCGGTGTGTGTCAGTGTGTGTGTCGGTGTATGTCAGTGAGTCTCGGTGTGTGTCAGTGTGTGTGTCGGTGTGTGTCAGTGAGTCTCAGTGTGTGTGTCGGTGTTAGTCAGTGAGTCTCAGTGTGTGTCGGTGTGTGTTAGTGTGTGTCAGTGAGTCTCAGTGTGTGTCAGTGAGTCTCAGTGTGTGTCGGTGTGTGTTAGTGTGTGTCAGTGAGTCTCAGTGTGTGTCAGTGAGTCTCAGTGTGTGTCGGTGTGTGTCAGTGTGTGTCTGTGTGTGTCAGTGTGTGTCGGTGTGTGTCGGTGTGTGTCAGTGTGTGTTAGTGAGTCTCGGTGTGTGTCAGTGTGTGTCAGTGTGTGTTAGTGAGTCTCGGTGTGTGTCAGTGTGTGTCAGTGAGTCTCGGTGTGTGTCAGTGTGTGTCAGTGTGTGTTAGTGAGTCTCGGTGTGTGTCAGTGTGTGTCAGTGAGTCTCAGTGTGTGTCAGTGTGTGTCAGTGTGTGTGTTGGTGTGTGTGTCAGTGTGTGTCAGTGTGTGTCAGTGAGTCTCGTTGTGTGTCGGTGTGTGTGTGTCAGTGTGTGTCAGTGTGTGTCAGTGTGTGTCAGTGTGTGTGTTGGTGTGTGTGTCAGTGAGTCTCAGTGTGTGTCAGTGTGTGTCAGTGTGTGTTAGTGTGTGTTTTCTGTTTCCAGGCATAAAGACAAAGAGCATCTCAGTCAGACGTGTGCGAGTGTGAACTCCTGAAGGAAATGACATCAGCTTCTCTTCTCCTGTTCAATTATCCACAGCTCGCCTGTTCAGTGTTTAAAAGCTCGGCTCATTTCACATTCATGAACACAACAACAACAACAACAACACACTGCTGGCACCGCGAACACGCCGAGGAAACGCACACGGACGCGTTCTCAATCCTTAAAATATGGATGTGTAGATCAGATTAACTGGCGATGTGTGTGCACAATATGGCCGCCTCTCTGGCAGGAGGAGCGGGGAGAAGACTTGGGAGAATTACAAGAAACTGTACAACATTATGATGCAGCCACCTGTCCGGGTTCAGGCTCGCGCTGCCTTCAGGGACTTGGAGTTTTGTTGTTTCCCTATCAATCAAACCCAAGTCAGATGTTCACGTTTCTTCATTCGATTTGTGAAATGTGTCTGCTGATGCAGACGAACCTGCAGGAGGCTGAGATTTAAAGGACCAGAACACCGTTTTTACAGGTTTCACAACACTTACTGCAAATCCTGTGTATTTTACAGCACGCTGTAGTGTTTTTATTTATTATGAGAGATTGTCTCATAATTTAGATTTAATTCTGGTAATATTTACTACAGGAGCGTTTTGCTTAAACCACTACTAAAACTGAAGGGTTGCAACTAATGATTTTCAATCCTGATTAATATTATAGTCTATGAATTGTTAGAAAATAGTGAAAAATGCCTGTTATAATTATCCACAGCTTCAGGAGATTCATTTAAAATGTCTTGTTTTGTCAAATTAAAAGTCCAAAACACAAAGATATTAAATTTATGCTCATTAATGACAAAGAAAAGCATTTTTTTTGGAATTTCTGGTTGAAAAAAGGTTATAAAGATCCTTTTATTGTATATTTTTGTCATTATTACTGCATATTAAATTACTCCAAACCCTTTTCTTGTGATAAACTGACATTATTAAAGAATACTAATATATATATATTTTTAAAACAAGAAGCATTTGTCATTATAAACACAAACAGTGACTCATTCATCTCATTCAGACAAGATTCTCTCTTTAAAACATGGAAATATCTTCTAAAATATTCTTAAATATAAAGATATTTTGGGTTATAAGATGATAAAATATCTTCTATATGGTGAAACAGTCGTAATGTCCTACAACAACATTTCAGAGTGTTGCACTGCACTAATACACTAATATTAGTCATGTACTGTTACATTCAGCAGGACTTTGATGTAGTTTATTCCCTGAATATATTTCTTATTTATAACTGGTTTTATTTGTGTTTGTCATGTGGTTGTAACGTCTGTTTGGTTGTTTACACTCCTGAACAGCAGCTTCAATCTACATCCTGTATTCTAACTTCTTTGTGTTTTTTTTTACTTCTCTTCCCACATCTCACGTCTGACTAAATGTTCTGTGCTGTAAAATGATTAAATAACTGTTAAAGACTGAATGTGTTTTTTTTCTTCCTCTCGCTGCTCATTTTTATGATTAAAATCATTTTTGCAGACTTGAAACTTGCTGCAGAGAGAAAAAAATCCATCACAGTCAACATCACGTCTCATTTTAACTGTTTTATTGTTTATTAGAATGATGATGCTGCGGCACAGTTATATGTTATAATAAGAGATAAATCACACTGCATCAACTCTTCTAGCAGCTTATAATAAGAAAATAATAGTAAAAGCAGCTCAAACTTCCTGTAAGTCAACGTTCACACAGTACAGAAATGAACGGAAACCAGTGAACGCCTCTTACTGTTCTTTTATTTGTTTCAACTTTATTTTATTTTTTATGCATATTTATTAATCTCATTTTTATTTTTGATTCATATATCCATGTGTTGTTGTCATTACTTTTGCTAAATAAAATATTATTTATATTATTTTTTCACGTTTTGCAGGATTTCTGGGAGACATGGAGAGCAGATGCTTGACTGTAAACTGATGGTTTTCTTCTTCTTCTCTATATTTATTTAGCTGTGATATATTAAAACATGGCGGCGTGGTCCTTTAAAGTCCTGCCGGCCGTCCTGCGTGTTTCTGAGGAGAAGACACTCTAATGGACGCAGAGATAACAACAGGCTCTCTATTCACAACACATCCTCCACATCAAAGCAAAAAAAAGCTCCGGGCTCTTGTCAGTCATATCTGCAAATGGAATCACAGATTAGCATTGCAAAAGGAGGCGGCGGCGGCGGCCGCTCCGTCCATTGTGAGCGTCCGTCTCTACCCCTCCTGTGCGTCCCGCCGCCGTCGGAGGAGGCGGCGCCTCCAACAAAGACGAGAGCGAGAGGAAGAGAGCGATGATAAACTGGTGTTAAACAGAAAGCCCGAACACGCTCGCCTCTTTCACGACCCGACGCAATGACATTTACTTATCGCACTAAACAGCCTTCCATCTGACCTTTCTGCTACTTTGAATGACATCTGGATATTCTGACAGAATAATCGGGAATAGTAAAAGCACCGATTGGAGAGAGAGATACGGACACATGGTGGATGTTTAACTCCGGATGGCAGACAAAGACTCTGAAGGACGAGTTGAGAAGAAGAAGACAGGACCGTCACGCCGGGGGAGATGTTTACGTCACGTAGGGAGAGCCTGGTCCGTATCAACAAGACTCAAGTCTAAAGACCTTAAAGCTCTTCCTTAAAGCTCTTCCTCAAGCCCAGAGAGCTTCAGTCCAACATTATAAACTCATGTTGTTTGTCCAAACTTTGTTCAAACCCTCAAAACTTTATTTTAAATTCTAGAGGAGATCCCAAAGTTTCCAGAGATACCAAATCTGATGGATGAATTTTAAGTGATCTGGAGATGTTGAAGAATGTTTAAAGTGACATTTAAGGCAGTAAATCAGGGTTCAACATTCACTCAATAATATATCAGAGTTCATTTTTGTCTTTTGTCTACAAACCCAAGCATCAAAAATGGATTTTAGGTGCAAATTAACAACTTCAGATGCCAAAAACATTCTTTTTAAGAGACACAGCTCTTTGGTGATCAATAAAGTGTCTGATTAGTTGTTGATCAGTGAGGAAAGTCTCCAAAAAGACTCAAAACATTGTCTAACAGGGAGGATTTAATCCAAGACAACAGTCTGAAACCTTGAAAGTGAGGTGTGGATGATGATGTATGTACATCTAAAAACACCAACCGCTGTCCAATAAACTAATCAGTAAGATATTGATCTTCATCTTTTGTGATTAGTAAAACTGTGGGCTCTTTAAGTTTAAAGGCAGGCAAATCTAGAAGCTTTTTGCAGCTGTTTCTGTTCAGGTCAGAACGAGAAAGTGGGACAATATTACCAAAAAAAGAAATATTTATGACAAAACAGCTAAAACACACTTTCAGTTTCTCTGCAGAACATTCAGACGTTCACTACGTTCACCAGAGGAAAGAAAACCTAATAAAATTATGATCTTTACCTTAACCGCCATTAAAACACACACACACAAGTATTATCATCATTTCCAGAAGCAAACAGAACCTCTCATACAGTCTCCTCTTTACTCTGAGCAGGAAACTTTCCTCCAGTAAGAAGATTAAACTGGAGAAACTGGACGACAGAAGCAGCGACCGGAGGTTTTTGACTTCCTGTCTGTTCATCAGCGAGCGTGTGTTTGCGTTTTATCGTCGGTCTTACCGGTGTAGACGAAGCGTCCCGGCGCTCCTTTGCAGAACTGCTTGGACTTGTAGGACAGCGTGACCTCCACGACCCCGGGGATGTGACGAGGGGGCGTCTGGACCCGGATGGCGTGGGGGGTGATCAGCTGCATGACGTCACACGCAAACACAAAAACACACACACACACAGATACAGATCAGTTGCACCTGGAGACCAGATTCTTTACATTTCAACTTTAAGAATTGAAAGAATTTTGACAGTAAACCTGCAGAAAAACAAAATCTCTGCTCTTAAACTAGCTTGTTTCTTGTTTACGTGAATGTTCGCCTGCAGGATGAAATCTGCAGACAGCTTCTCCTTTTCCCTTGTTGCAGGACTGGATGTGCACAGTATCCATCCATTTATCAATATAAAGCTTCTATAGCGACTCAAAAACCCTCCAAATTTTTTAAAATAAATAAAAAATGAAGATTACAGCGTGATATTTCTGTACGGTGTTGATATGAAATGTCTTATTTTTTATCAGGTACGTAATAAAAAACCTGCAGATTTTTTCTTTCTGCAAAAAAAACTTTGAGAGGAAAACACTCCGACTGGCTTCCTCCAATCTGGGTCAGCGTGCAGTCTGTTTTCAGGGGGATGCTGGGCTTTGGAGTCCGTCTGCTCGCCGCGAGACGACGCTGATCAAAGTGAGGAGCTCCGTCAGCGGCGTGTGATGTGAAGCGAACAGCGTGTGGAGGTATATCTTCCCTCCTTCCCCCTGCCAGGTGTTCTGCTCCTCTGGACTTGCTTCAATATTTCATGGCGCGCCGTATGCGCAGCTCCTCCCGCAGCTCAACACGCACTAAATCTACATATTTTTGGGGACATGCAGACCTGGCGGAGCTGCAGATACAGATGCAGGTGTTTTTACCAATGTGTGTGTGTGTGTGTGTGTGTGTGTGTGTGTGTGTTGATGAATGTGTGTGTAAAAGGAGAAGATGGAGAACATGATGTACAGTGTGTGCAGCTGTGTTCAGTCTGTGAAATCTCTGGGTCAGGTGATCACAGGTGGAACATCTGATCGTTCTCCTATTTACAGCTCTCAATCAGGACACAAGCGTCGTCCTCTTTTGTTTTCATAAGAAGTAAAAAATGTAGTTTCTTCTCACCTCACTCCAGACCAGCATGGTGCCGAAGACGACCTGCAGGCCGTCGAAGAAGTTGTCCCCGATGAGGATGACGGTGGCCCCGCCGGTCGTCCAACCCTCGCTCGGGCTGATGGCTTTAATGCAGGGAGTGGCTGCTTCGGAAACACAGGCGACACAACAGAGCCATGAGACATAAAATAACTCACAACTAAATATCTCACAGATAATAAGAGAAAGTTTAAATAGCAGGTCTCAGAAATACAAACATTAACATAAAATTACATATTTACACTTTTAAAAGAACTGTGGTTCAGGTTAGCTAACGTTTCAGTTGAGGTTAGAAAAGTGTTCTGTTTAACAGCTACAACAGTTTGATTAAGTTTTAGCACTTAAACCATTTGGTTGATGTAAGCTAGCTTAAAGTTAGTTAGAGCGGCTAAAAATATTTTTTCAAATTTCATTTTAGAAGATAAAGTTTGTTGTTAGCCTTTGAGTAACAATGTCAATTTATCAATCCAAGCAGTTAGCTAAAACGTTAGCTAAAAATTCAGTTACCAGCTAAAACAGTTTTGTCAGATTAGCTAACGTTTAGCTAACAGTTTAGTTTATCTTAGTTAGGTTTTCAGTTACCTAAAACAGTGTTTAAAACAATGTTAACGGTACATTAATAGTTTCAGCTATTTAAACAGTTTGTATGAGGTTTACAGTTGAGGTTATAGCAGCTAAAACAGATCTGTTGAGTTTGGCTAAAGGCTAAAGGTTACAAACTGAAACAATTAGGTTCAAGTTAGCAATTACTGTAAATTAACGGTTTGATTTAGCAGCTGACAGGAGTTAAACTAAGGGTTCAATTTCACCTCCTCAAACTGGTGGAGTTTAGCTAACAGTTAATATTAGCTGCTAAATAATGTTTCAGTTTAGCAGCTAAAGCAGTTTGGTTCATGTTAGCTAACAGATTAGTTTAGCAGTCAAAACTTTAGTTCAGGGAAGCCAAAGTCTTCCTTCCTCATAGAAAACTTGTGAATCAGGAATTTAAGCCAAAGTGTGTCAGACTACTTCCTGTTTCTACTTTGTTTAATTTTCTTGCCAGAAAACTCACAATTTTTGGAACAAAGCTTGTGATTAGCACTGAAGACAGAGAGGACATTTTAATACAACTGAAAGATTTTAGGCAGAACACATTAAACAGAGTAGACTTTCACTAGATTACAGATTTTAAAATGTCAGTTTTAATCTCACTGTTTGGGAAAAGTGTGAAACACCAACACAGATTCCTGCTTCATTGATTCTATTTGACTTTTTGATCCTTTGACCTTCAAAACAAGACTGCTGTGTTTTAGAATAAGACAACAAACCCTTTAACACAACTGCAGCTATTTATTGAATTTACTCAGTTTTCTAACAAGCTTTCAGGCAGATTTCCATCCACACAGGACACATCAGCCAGCAGCCTGTTAGTCCTCTACTAATACATGCAAAATGATTGGTTTTCCAGTGCCATAGAGATCAATAAGTGGTATAAACAGTGTCTCCGTGATGACTAGACTGAGCCCAGTCGAGTCAGACAGGCGGACGGACTGATCAGAGGCTCCGCAGGTTTACAACCTTTTCCCGGACCGACAGCCGTTTTATTGGGAGGATGATTTGATATTCCAGTCAGAGCTTTGGGTTTTCTATTGTTTACTATGATGTGATCTATAAAGCCGTGTTCAGACTCTATTAAAACATTCCAGTTACAATTTTCACCGCTATTAGTGGAGCCATGTCCAACTACTATAAGTTACTGGCAGTACGAGCCAGTGGAGAAGAAATCTGGTAAATGTGTAAATCATCTTCTTCATTGTTTTTAATTTTTTTGTGGTTCTCTGGCTTAATGAGACAGGTGAGGCACTGACACTAATGACCTTAATAACACATGTACACATTACTTTGCATAAAAACCTCCACCAGATAACAATCAACTGTCAGGCCACAAGACGAAATGCATCGATTTAACACTTGAGCAGTTCTTCATACTAATCATTTTAAGGGAGTTTATAAGTCTATAATCGAATATAGTCTGTATTAAATTGGTTGATTACATTAAAAAACTATAGAAACTATAATCAAACAGTTATTTGAGTATTTGTAGCATAAATAAGATATTAAAAATCAGTCATGTAAAATTGTATTAAGGCTTAAAAGGATGAAACTGTTCTTATTTCAAATGTTTTCAAAAAATCTCATAAATCTTTGTTAACAGCTCACAAATGTGCAGTTTCATTTTTAAGAAAGTTTCATTAATTTCTTTACTCGAACAGGAAATAGTGCATTTTTGAGGACTATTTTCAGCTGCGTATTAATACACTTTTAATGTTCTAGTGAGTAATTCTTGCCATGTTTAGTGACATACGGATGTGTAGCTAGAAGTTCAGAGACTACACTGATTTTAAAGTGAAGGATGAACTTTTTTTAGGCGCTTCAGGACCTTCAGCGCCGCCGCCGCCAATCACAGCAACAACTTTTAAAAGTCGCTCAGAGTTTCCAGATGAAAGCAGCAGCAGCAGAAGAGGGTCGAGGCTTCTCCCGCTCCGAGTCGATTATCATCTCCTTATTAATTTTCCCCTTTTGTCACAGCAGTAAACAAACAGTCCGATGGGTTCGGGGGGGGGGGAGGGGACTGGGGGACTTTCCAATCAAATGAATAGAGCACAAAGGCAACGAACAGGCGGCGGTGGAAAGTTTTATCACGGGGAGGAGGGAAGCTGAGGGTTCGTGACAAAGCCGGGAGCAGATGTTGGGGCTTTTTATCGCCTCTGAAAACATCCCAGTCTGGATGAGATGAAAGGCCCCAAGCTTTCCTCCGTGGGCTGCCGTACAGGGCTGTCTGGTAAACAACGGGCCCCTTTTGGCCCCTGCAGGACACCGTACAGTGCGCCCGGCGCCCTCTGAGCGCCGCTTCTGTGCATGAATGTTTAAGTGCTGATTTGATGAAGTTTCCTCAATGTCTCAAGGTGAGAAAGAAGCGCATCTCAACCAATGGGTATCACTGACAGATTGGTGTCAAATAGCGTTTGTTTTATCCCTTTGGACGTGCCAGACAGGTGGGGTTTGCCACACAGGATAGCAAAGTAAGGATGGAAAAAGTTTGGGCATTCATGGGAGGTCAGCTTAATCCGCTTTTTCTTTGATCAACAACCTTATCCTGTCTGAAACGCCCCCAGTGTGATAAACACCACCCATCTGGTGTTGCAAGTAGGTTAAACCAAACGAGACAATTCCATCACTGGCTCCTGGAAAAGCCTCAAACTTTAAAACAAGTCGAGGGAAACTGCAGAGGTAGTTCGTTTGGGGGGTGAGAGACGGAGGACACGATGGGTGTTTGATGTCTGACTGGTGCCAAATTGCTTTAGGGTTTGTTTTACTCTGTTGTACATCTCAGATGGGTGGGGTTAGTCTCACAGGACTGAATGATAAGTTTCAGGAAGACAGGAGTGAATGAAAGTCAGTCCAGTCTACTTTTATGTGACCGACATACTTATCTGATACTTTCTGATGACCTGATATGGTAAGCCCCACCAAACCGGTGTACCAACTAGGTTTGTTTTCATTTTTTGGACATGCCAGATGGGTGGAGATTGCCAAAGAGGATGACACAGTACAGGTACTTACACATGATCGGAGGTGAAACTGCTCTACGCTGGCGCCCAACCAGGCAGAAGTGTTAACCTTGGCGTGGTGCAGCGCTCGGTGGCAATTTCAAATTCAAACCATTTCAACTTTGACCTTGGTCGCCGCTGAAATTGCAAAGTGAGTGTCTGTCTTATCATCTGAAGTGTCGGATACACAGGATTTATCTGAGAGTCAAGTTATTTTACCTTTCTGTGACATCTCACCTGATACTATCTACATTATATTATACATGCATTATATATACATTATATTATCATAAACCCCACCCGCCTGGTGCTCCAAGTGGGTCGAAACAAACAAGAGATTTATTCATCTGTAGTGTAGTAGCTGAAAACTTTTAAGGGAGTTGAGGAGAAACTGCAGAGCTCAGTGGTGGGGAGGTGAGAGAGGAAGTACACAACACTTTTCTGAGTTTGATTTACTCTATTGTATGTCCAAGGCGGGTGGAGTTTGCCTCCCAGGACTAAATGTTGAGTGTTGGAAAGTTTAGACAGATGTATTTAAGGTGAAAGTCCACTTAGTCCACTTTTTAGTTAGTGATATTTTTACCTAATACTTCCTGATGCCCTGATATGGTAAGCTCCACCCCTCTGGTGTCCCACGTAGATTAAAACAAGCAAAGAAGTTACACCATCTTTCCTAGAAGTCTCAAACTTTTAAAGGAGTCGGGGGGGAAACTGCACCGTTGGGTGGTTTGATGGAGGAGAGAGGGAAGTCGGTTTGGCTGGTGATGTCAGATTGGGCTCAAGTAGTGTGTGTTTGTTTCACCTATTTGGAAGTGCCAGACAGGAGGGGTTTGCCAAATAAGATGACACACTGAGTGTTGGGAGTTTTATAAAGACTTTTCTGAGAATCAATTTAGTTTTACATTTTACCTGAGACAACCTAAATGACATGACGTCATAAAGCCCCCCCGTCTGGTGCTCCAAGCAGGATAAAAAACAAAAGACTTATGTCATCACTCCAATAAAAGTCTCATTTACACAACTTCAGAGGACGTTAGAGAAGGAAAATACTGTTCATTTGTTAAGTAACAATTGGTGTCAAATAGCTTTAGCAAATACATTTTTTGTTTGTTTTCCTCTGCTGAAGGTTTGTTTACCTCTCAACATCTTTTCTGATTCTGTGTGTAAAGCCTGGTAACTGGTGTGATTAAGCCCCACCCATCTGGCACCCCAAGTTGGACGAAGTCAACAAGAGACTTATGTCATCACTGCTGGAAGTGGCGCAGCGAGGCGGAGGGTTTTATTAGAGTGGGGACAGGCGAAGTGGTATTAAAGTTTACAACTTCAGAGGAAATGTTGCCGCTGAGTTCCAGCCTCCGAGTCGAGTTTCATCGTGTGAAGTTTATACTTTAGCGATGCGTTTTATTTGGTCGCTGTGGACGCTGGAAGAACAGAGCGTTTGTTCGTTGCCAGCCTCGCCCGACGGTGCGGGGGCGTCCGACGGGAGCTCAGGCAGGACGGACGACTTCTGCAGCTGGACGCTTTCATATGAACCTGATGTACCTTTAAAGCACAATTTCCTCAAACTGCCTCAGTGTTCTGCTTCACTGCAGAGCTTCATCCCACACTTTCCTTTGTCTTAGAAAATGTTCACTGGTTTTTGCTCCGTTTTACTCTGTTTTTGTGTAGTTTTGCACCATTTTCCAATCAAAGATAAGGCAGTGAAGGTGTATTTGTTGTAAAGATCACACTAACTGTGATCATATGAGGGTTGAAGAACATCTCTCCATTTATCTCTGAGTCTCTGAGCGACGTCTTACCTTCAGAGGGGTCCAGGCGCCGGGCGCGGCGGCCATGTTTAGAGTTGTTGTGGACGAACATGTTGTCTGACACCGCCAGCACGTGACCGTCCACGTTGACTGTAGTGGACACCACCACCTGCACACACGCAAAACACCTCCGGGTCATTTCAAACAGACTACAGAGATCAAATAAAGAGTTGATCAGTGACGACGTCTCAGGTGTTTTCTTACCTGGAACCTCCGCATGTCTCGCGGGTTTCCTGCATTTTTCAAACAGTTCTGATTGCACTTGAGGAAGAACTTCAGGAAGAATCTGAAAGAATAAAACAAAGAAAACAGAGCAGGTGAGTCTCTACACTTTAAAAACACCTGCAGGATGAGAGAGGACGGGGACAGGAAGATGAAGCCGGACTCAGCTGGACTCATTTCACATCAGGACAAGTTTCACCAACAACAACAACAACAACAACAACAACAACAAGACGCTTTGACTCATTTAATTATACCACAAAGACAATAATTCAATGATAAACTGGGTTAAACTGTCAACATTTCTTCTTCTTCTTTCTGTTTCTTGTTTCGTCTTTTCTCTCAGCAGAAGATGAAATTTTCATTCAGCGGCGGCGTCTCGACAACGACAGTCGACACTTCCTGTAGACTTATGGCATCTCATTAGGAGCCGCCTTTTGATTTTTCCTGCCGCACGTCCGATCTCTCGCTCGCTCTCTCTCGCTCGCCGTCTGTGATTTACGCCGATTTTTTACGGCAGCAGAAGAGTATTGATTGGGAATGGATATCAATGAGGACGCGGGCGGTAATAACCCGCAGCTTCGGGAGGAGGACAGTGGGACTCCTCGCCATCCAGTCAGAATGGATTGCAACCTTAATGCATTTCCCACTGCCTTGTAATCTCTGCACATCCATCTCTCGGACCATAAGCCCCCCCTCCCGTTCTGATGGAGCGCTCCCTTTTTAATTGCCACATTATCACAATAATAATCCGGGCAGTTAACAAGCGGCAAGGTCGCAGACAGACATGTCACATTAACCAAAGGATAACCTCTGCAGAATACCCACACCCCCATCTTTTTCCACCTCCTCCTCCTCCTCCTCCTCCTCCTCACTCTGCAGGGGTGGGGGGGGGGGGGGGTGGAGATATAAATGGGGGCTCTGTGAGGTCGGCATCGATTTCCACCTCAATAAGACAGTAACAATATCTTAAAAACACACAGCAGGAGCTCAGACTGCTTTCTCTCTGGAGTCTGAAGGTATTTTTACAGCTTTCTTTACCTTCAGTTTAAAGCCTTAAAATTACATGAATTCACCCTTTAATAAAAATGGGATTATAAAGGGAAACTTAATGGATAAATGGATGAATTATAACATATAACAGAAGATGTTGTGTTAGATTATATGTTTGTTTTAAAGGCATAAAAAATCCCTTAAAACTACTCAACTATTATTTTATAAATTAAGTGAAAAACTCAACTGTTATTAAGTAATTAAGTGAAAACTAAGGTGTGTGTGTGTGATGAGTTTTACACCTTAAAACCCCTTTAATACATTATAATTGTATATAATTCAAAGGTTTAGGTGCTTTTATGGTCTAAATTAAAGGGAACCTGCAGTGTAATTTGTACATTTTAAGGGTTTTTAACCTTTAAAAAGTGTTAATTCATTCAAATAAAATCCCTTAAAACATGTTCATGTTTTATATTGAATCTAAATGTGGAGTAAAGCTGCTTCACACCTGAATACTGAGTAAGAATCCTTTAAAATATTATGAATTAGCAGCTGAAAATGTTTAAAACTCCTTTACTTTAATGACAACAACAGAGTCGTCATATATTTCATACTAAGGGGAATGTCCCTTTAAATGAATGTATAAATGAAGGGATTGATTAGATGAAGGTGTGTAAATCTAAATATCTTGAAGCTTTTTTATACTCTGACTACGGTGGAATCAGTAACTGTGTGTAGTTTTATTGTTAATATACATCATCTGTGTTTCTCTTAAACATAGAAAAGGTCAGAATACGACGCTGTGACGGTGTTTCTTGGGCACTATTTCTTTGCTAGGAAGCAGAACGGTCTCCTGTGTGCTGTGAGGATTATTCAGACTCCTCCGTTTTTGGAAAGAGACGTCGGCGTTGAAAGACGGAAATCTCTGAATCTGGACCAATAAAAGCAAAACAAAGAGAAATACTGTACCTCTGGTTTTATTCTGATTTGGGTGAACTGAGCCTTTAAAGAGACACCCTGAGCACTGAGAGGGGGGGGGTGGGGGTGGTGGTGGGGGGGTTTAGAGGGAGATGGACGGTGTGTGGAGTGTGTATCGACTGAAAGTTGATCTGCTGCTCTGGAGGCTCTAATGCCCTTTATGGCAGTGAACAGAATAATATGGAGCTCCATTCAGATGATACTGAGTCCTTCAGAGAGCTGATATGGATCAATAAGGATTGAATTAAAACGCAGCTGGAGACAAGACGAGAGGAGGCGCACACACACACACACACACGCACGCACGCACGCATGCACGCACGCACGCACGCACGCACGCACGCACACGCACACGCACACGCACACACACGCACGCACGCACGCACACACACACACACACACACACGCACGCACGCACACACACACGCACGCACACACACACACAATGATACACTGTGATACCATACACACATATACACAAATACACTTATAAACCCACGATACACACACACACACACACACATCAATACAGACTGAGACACAATGATATATGAACACATAACACACATATATACACACAGATACACACATACTGTATGCACACACACACACACACACACACAGACTCACACTAATACACAAACCAGTATACAAACCAGTACACACACTGACAATAATACACACAAACACACAATCACATGGACAAAATCATCACTGTATATACACACACACACGCACACACGTATACAGTATACACACACACACACACACACACATATACAGTATATATACACAAACACACACACACTGACAATAATACACAAAAAAACATAGAAAATCTGACATAAACACACAAAACAAACGATACATAAATACACAGATTATACACACACACACATATACAGTATATATACAAAGACAAACACACACTGACAATAATACACAAAACAACAAACAAAATCTGACATAAACACACAAAACACACAGACACACGATACATAAATACACCCTTTATACATACACACACAAATATCTACACACACATCAATACATGTCGATACACACATGTACACACACACACACACACACATTACATATCTACGTGAACACAGTGACAACAATACACACAAAAATATACACAATCAGACATTAAATACACTGTGAGACAAAACGCACTGTAACACACACACACACACACACACACACACACACACACACACACACACACACACACACACACACACACAATCTCTCAGCTCCTCCCTCCTCAGTCTCTGTGGACTCTGTATGATCTGCTATGTGTGTGTGTGTGTGTGTGTGTGTGTGTGTGTGTGTGTGTTACATCCATTGTTTCCATACTTAGAGGTGTTTCTAATATTTTGTCCACCTCATTTATCTGAATCAGAGTTGATTTAAATATCAGAAACATTAAAGTCCACCAACAACACAAACTGCAGCCTCCAAAATAAACATCATCAATAATAAATAAAATAAACAGTAAGTGAACTAATAAACTGCAGAGTGATTGTTCACACCAGCATCCCAGTGATGTATTTATGCACATTAACCAGAGCAATCAATCAATCAATCAATCAATCAATCAATCAATCAACTGGAAGTGTTTTGTTTTGTCCTCAACTCACAGATCTTCAGTTTATTGTCATAGAGACTAAAAACCAGAAAATATTCACATTAAGAAGTTGAATCGGAGAATTTTAGCATCTTTTTCTTTAAAAGACTCAAAACGATAACTGGTGATAATTGTTTAATTTTCTGTGTATCGACTAATCGTTGCAGCTCTAATTTAAACTCTGAATATGAAGTTTACAACTGTTTGAGCAGCTGAAGGTTCTCAACATACAGTTACAGTTATAATCTACTGAAGATGAAACAGAGAATCTGCTGTAAATCACCACAAACACACATGTTTCACACATTAAACGTCCTGTGAATCAGCTGTTAGCAGACAAATTCAGGTTTGTGGAGGTTTATTTGTGATGCACATCAGAGACGATGACATGTTTGGACGTGTAAAGTCACTGAATCTAAAACTGTAAGAAAACTACAACGACTGTTTCCATCATGACAGGAGGAGAGAGGACGGAGAGCGTCTCCCTCCTCCTGATTGAAAACTTATTAAAACATCATAAATAATGAAGCAGAGCGTACAGCCGGGGCTCTGTCATTAGCTGCTGCTTCTTCCTCCTCCTCCTCCTCCTCCTCCTCTTCTTCTTCTTCTCTGGCTCTTAAAGAGGAGGTGAAGATAATGAGAGAGACGGAGTCCGCCAGTGTAAGCTGTCACCTCATTACTGCGCCCAGCAATCAATTACAGCAGGACGGAGTGTGAAGCTTGATGTAAATCACTGCTGCAAGGAGAGACCACACACACACACACACACACACACACACACACACACACACACACACACACACACACACACACACACACACACACACAGCCTGGACACATTAGAGCCAGCAGGAGACAGATCTGCTCTCTGCTGCTATAAACTGAATCTGATCAACTTCAATTTGCTTTATGTTGAAGGTTAATTCACTTATCAATTCTCCACATTTTCCATCACTTTTCAGGCCGAGTCCTTCATAGACAGCCGTTAATTTACAATCACTTCAATGTACTCAAGTACTGAAGTACAGTTTAGAGGTACTTGTACTTTACTTGAGTATTTCCATGTGATGCAACACAATGGATAATATAACAAGCTTTTAAAATACAACACATTGTTAAAGATGAAACCAGTGGTTTCCAACCTTTTTGTCTTTTGACGTCTTACAAAAAGCAGTGTGTAGTCGGGGTCACATTTCACATGTCTATGAGTTGTTAACAGCTCCACCAAATAGTGATTTTTCCCTCTAAACTTCTCACATGCTTTCATTTCAATAAATGTTCAAATGATCCAATATTTCAGCAAAAATCAAAGATTAGAGAAAAAGCCCAAAAACTGAAAACAGATTTGTGTATCAGAACTTTGTTTTTTCTTCTTTCCTCTCCCATTAATCATCTCACCACCCCTCAGATTTATCTGCTGACCCTTTGGAGGGGCCCCGACCCCTAGGTTGGGAACCACTGGACTAAACTAGCTAACTTTATATAAAGTAGTGTAAACTAGCTCCACCTCCAGCAGCTACAACAGTAACATGCTGCTCTAACACTGATGCTTCACTATTAATAATCTAATGATGTCATATATAATAATATATCAGTCAGAGGGACCAAACCACTACTTTTACTGCAATACTTTAACTACATCAAGCTCATAATACTTATGTACTTTTACTGCAATACTTTAACTACATCAAGCTCATAATACTTATGTACTTTTACTGCAATACTTTAACTACATCAAGCTCATAATACTTATGTACTTTTACTGCAATACTTTAACTACATCAAGCTCATAATACTTATGTACTTTTACTGCAATACTTTAACTACATCAAGCTCATAATACTTATGTACTTTTACTGCAATACTTTAACTACATCAAGCTCATAATACTTATGTACTTTTACTGCAATACTTTAACTACATCAAGCTCATAATACTTATGTACTTTTACTGCAATACTTTAACTACATCAAGCTCATAATACTTATGTACTTTTACTGCAATACTTTAACTACATCAAGCTCATAATACTTATGTACTTTTACTGCAATACTTTAACTACATCAAGCTCATAATACTTATGTACTTTTACTGCAATACTTTAACTACATCAAGCTCATAATACTTATGTACTTTTACTGCAATACTTTAACTACATCAAGCTCATAATACTTATGTACTTTTACTGTAGGAGGATTTTTCATGCAGGACTTTTACTTGTAATAAAGTATTTTTACATTACTGTATTAGTACTTTTACTGCAGTAAAGGATCTGAGTACTTCTTCCAGCTCTGGGTGCAGCTGAGGTGTTTCAGGTTGAAACTTTGAATGTGAAATAATAATTTGGAGATCAGTGGAAACATTCTCTGTAACTGGAAACCAGTCTGTGCAGCAGCAGCAGAGTATTTTCTCTCTTCTCAACAACTGGACAACTGGGATGACTCCCAGTTCATCTAATGTTATAGTGATCAAGCTCAACTCACACTGCTTTCTGTAAGAAACCACTGGTTTCATCTTTAACAATGTGTTGTATTTTAAAAGCTTGTTATATTATCCATTGTGTCAAATCTTCATCTGAAAAGTAACTAAAGCTGTCAAATAAATGTAGTGGAGTAGAAAGTACAATATTTCCCTCTGGTAAATATACTTTTCTTCTGTCTTCACCTGGTTTGCAGGACGATGATGATGATGATGATGATGATGAGTTTTTGTGGACAGACGTGAACGTTTTCATGATCGATCGACTGTTTCGCTGTCGAGGCCTTTTACTCTGAACAGAAGGAGGAACTAACGACGGCTGGTGTAATTGTTCCAGCAGAGCGACTTTAAAGCTAATTTAGCTGGTGTTATGAGGGGAGGGGGGGGGGGGGGTGAGGGGGGGAGGGGGGGGGGGACGTCGGTCTGACTTCAGCGTTTTCAGCCGGCCACTCCGCATGATGTCACCCCGACCACACCCAGTGCACTATGGGAAGCAATTACGTCGGGCTCAGATTACAAGGCCCTGCAGACGCTGATGAACACACAAAAACACACATGTACAGTCCGTATGAACACACACACACACACACACACACACACACACACTTTGAAGGCTGAGGGAGGATGCTTAGCCTGGAGTACACACACACACACACACACACACACACACACACACACACACACACTCCCTGGAGTCTCTCACTTATTACGTTAGGCAAGAAAGAAAAAGAAGCAGAAAAAAAAATCAATATTTCAGCAGGAGTATTTTTAAAAGCTGCCATGTTGCCAATCGCTGCCGCCGCCGCCGCTCACCCTCACAGTTTGATGCTCTCTGTGAGGAGCCACCATGCAGCCCCGCCGCTAGCAACTTTACCACCTGACCACCCGGCGAGTCCAGGCCAGCATGCAGCCGCCGCCGCCGCCGACATCAGCTCCTCACGCGGGATGACAAAACTGAAATAAAAAAAAAAGCACAAAGCAAGCGTGGCGAGCCGAGGCCGCCGCCGAGCTACAAACAATCCGTCCTGGTTAACCCCGCTAACCGCCTCGCCGTCACATCTCATTTGTTTGCAGCTAACGAACAAACCGTGGAGGATTTGTGGTCGAGAAACAAAAGCAAAAAAAAAAAAAAAGAAAGAAAGAAAAAAGAAGGAGCTCGCAGGCAGTTTGTGCTACAAGAAAAAACATCAGAAGAAGAAGAAGAAGAAGAAGAAGGGAAGGCGTTCGTCGAAGCGTCGCCTCATTAGGAGGTCGAGTAAAGTCTAATATTGACTCTGCCGTGTTGTTGAAACGCCCTCTTCAAATAATTACTGAGGAATTCAGATGATGCTCCTCTGCAGCTAATTAGGATATGAAACAAGAGCAGCTTCATGCCCATCACCATTACATGATGATTCACTGGCCTCAGCGCACTCTGCCTCTGTGTGTGTGTGTGTGTGTGTGTGTGTGTGTGTGTTTGCTTTTGTCTGGCCTTATTACAGCACATGAGCGAGCTGTGTGTGTGTGTGTGTGTGTGTGTGTGTGTGTGTGTGTGTGTGGATGAGGGCGCTCCTTGGCTCTGCTACACACCATCAATAATTCACAAGCCAAGATGGCAATTACAGGACCATGTACAATCAAACTAAATATTTGATGAGGCACTAAAACAGTCCCTGGAACAGATCTGCCTCTGTCTCTCTGTCTCTTTCTATGCCTCACACACACACACACACACACACACACACACACACACACACACATAAACATCGCCTCTCTACTGTCTATTGTCACAACACATTAGGTCCTCGGTCCCTTATTCCCAAGACTTTGTCTTGACACGCAAAAGCAGTTTATTCTGCTAAAAGAGCCTCGCGCAATTCATTTGTTCCCTCTGAAATATTGAGTGCCACCATTATGCATTCTGGGAGGCAGCAGATCGCCGCCGCCTCGTTTTTGTCTTTTGCAAATAAAGCGACACTGACGAGAGCGAACGAGTAACGAGGAGGAGGAGGAGGAGGAGGAGGAGGAGGAGGAGGCGTTGCATTAAATATCTGAAACTAATCAATCTGAATCGATTGCAATAAAAGATGAGATGCTAACACCCTCCTCCTCCTCCTCCTCCTCCTCCTCCTCTTCCTTCTCTTCCTCTGTGACCAGAGGGAAATTTTCCTGCATTAAAAATAATGTGACACAAAATCCATCGCAAAAAAAAACATGGAGTAACATGATGACTCCATCGCGGGATCGAACACCGAAATCTACGAACACATGAAGGAGTTTGTCTGCAGGGAGGAATATTTCAGCTCTGGCTTTATTAAAGGCGACATAATCTGCTCATTTCCACCACTTATTTATCTTCTACTGGTCCTTTATGCAGCCCCTCAGTTCAGCCTCTGTCTCTAACAGGCCGTTTTAGCTCCTGTCTCTTTAAGGCCCCGCCTCCTGATGAGCCCGCTCTGTTCTGATTGGTCAGCTTTCAGGAAGCTTCCTCCGGCTCCGGAGGCTACGTAAACAAACTAAACTTCTTTACTCCAAATGTCAACTTCTCAAATCCATCCGTACATGTTGGAGCTGAACAACACATGGACACACCTTAGCAACCACCTTAGCAACCACCTTAGCAACCACCTTAGCGACCACGGCTACAGAAGGGACAGCTGTTTATGAGCATGTGTGATGACATCAGCTCGTCTGCATAGTAGCAGGTTGAAGCCCTGAGTTTTGACTTGCAGGCTGCATTTCTACACATGTTCACCTCTAGTTTCTGAACTTTGACCCTAACATCCGACATCAGAACAGGAAGTAAATAACAGAAAAGCAGAATATCTTCCCTTTCACAACTTGACATTTTGTTCAAGGTACTGAACTTGTTCTTCTCAAACCTGAACCTTCACAAACAGTCCTTTATGGGCATTTTACTGCCAGCTGAACTCTTGTTGAAGTATTAACTGTTTAAAGTCACCAGTGCTTGACAGAGATTAACAAGGTGCAGGTACTCAGCATGCACCTGCAGTATCTGGGGGCATAAATCAGTAATTTGAGAGTAAAGATTACTAATAAAGCAGGAAAAGCACAGGTGCAATTAATAACATTAATGATGACCCTGGTGTAGTGCAGGATGGTTCACCAGTAGGGCTCCGTTGGACACTGGTGCTTCTCCTGCAAGTCAAACTGACACAAAATACTAATTTATGTCCACAGTAATTTAAAAAAAACAGCCGCAGCACAAAAAAGATTTATCCAGCAGCTTTCTAACTGAAGTGGACCACACAGCAGCTGCTCATTTTTAGCTCCTCTTACACAATAATAGCTACACCACAAGCTCCTACAGTCATTACAACGCTGTGGTGCAGAGTAATAAGCAACAGCACTCAGCTGTACAGCAGTCTGAAGCAGTGAGGAAGACGACGCGGGGCAGAGTTACGGAAAGATGGCGGTCAGGGTGAAAAGAAAGCAACAGTTGACAGGATGTCTTTGTGTGTCCAAGCTTCCACCCGGACCTCCTCCCTCCTGAGGTTTCATGCTCTTTAAGAGCAGCGCAGGACTTCTTCTTCTTTGGTGGTCATTTTAAGCTGTCGTTTTTTTTTTTATCAGGAGAAGACCAACAAGTCCTCCAGACGACCATGTGACTCTAGAACGACACACAGCAGCAGGATGACATCATCAACACGTCACTGTTAATCAATAATGATGATTGATGATGTGGCAGCGCTGTGGTTTAAAGATGACGGTTTGGGTTAAAATGATCACTTTGTTAAGGTCAGAGAAACATGTGGTGGGTTAAAGTTACTACTTCCTTAGAGTTAGGCCACCTTCGTCGTCATGGCTACAATAATAACCACGGGGTTAAAGGTTAGGGGTCATGTAAACTGCTGCGGGTCGTTGGATGGCGTCTGTCACTCAAATGTAACTGTGGGTTGTTTTCTGTGCGACTGACGTTTACGATCCTCGATCTTAAACGCACCACAGATTCATTACAGGTCGGATCGTCTTCAACGAGACGACGGCGAGTATTCAGAGAGAAGAGGATAAAGCGTCTGTGTGGATCCTGGAGTTCCTGCTGCCGGAGCCGACAGGAACACGGCAGAGATGTTTTAACATGAAAGTGTTGTAGATTCTTCCTGTTTGTGTTCAGTTGTTTCCTGGTAGCTGGAGGTGAGACGTGTGTGTGTGTGTGTGTGTGTCTACAAAATGTGTTTGGCGAGATGTGTATGTATATATATAAAAAAAAAAAAAAACACATGCTGAGTTCCTGGAGCGCAGCGATGAACAGAACATCCCATAATTATTTCATACTGCCTGAGAGAGAGAGAGTTTTTTTTCTCCCACAGTGAACTCGGGTTACTTCGGTTCCTCCTCAGCTGTATTTTGGCAGCGTTGTCATGACGATCAGCATATTTGTCTCCGAGATTGAAAAATCATCCGTGTGACGCAACGCTGCAGCCACAGTGTGTGTGTGTGTGTGTGTGTGTGTGTGTGTGTGTGTGTGTGTGTGTGTGTCCATGTATGTGTGTGTGTGTGTGTGTGTGTGTATGTGTGTGTCCATGTATGTGTGTGTGTGTGTGTGTGTATGTGTGTGTCCATGTATATGTGTGTGTGTGTGTGTGTGTGTGTGTGTGTGACATCATGACTTAAAAATGAGGTGGAAATCGGAGTAAGATTCAAAATTCAGAGAAAAACATCCGAGCGCACATCTTCATAAAAACACACAGTGAACACGCTGTGCAGCCAATCACAGGCATGAAAACTCACACACACCCAGATAAAGCTGCAGAGGAGCCAGAACACACACACACAACATTTTAAAGCTTCAAACTTTCTCTTAGTGTTCTCTGTAAAATTCTGCAGCAAAAGTGACCATAAGATGAGTGAATAGTGATGCTAATACTCGTAATTTTGCACAGATTGATGCACAAGCTGACTGACTGTAGCCTGCAGGCCCCCACATGTGCAAAATATTAACATTTAGTGAATGGATTTGTGCAAATTTGGAGTGTCCTGTACTTCATGATGCTGTCAGTGTGTTTCCATCCACCTGTTTTTACTCTGAAAAAGTCTGAGTGGAAAAAAAACTGAAAATTCAAAAGAATCTTGAAATGTTGCAAAAACAGTGTTTCCTGTCTGAGGTGTAACAGCAGCTGTGTGGATGAATGATGACGGACATGAATCATGTGACTTAAAGAGCTGAAAACATCAGATCTGTGTGGAGCGATGATGAGGAGGCTGTAACCTTCCTCACATCAATACATGAAACTAACAGAAACGTCATATTTCCGTCATGTTTTCCATCGTTTGAGCTTTGACTGTTTTAATGACGTCATCTCGTTGTTTCTTCTTCTTCTGCGACGGTTTAATGACATCGACTGTTTATCTGCTGATGGAAACAAACATTCAGAACATTTTGCTTTTGCAGATTTTCTGGAAATTTGGGTTAAAATTTGAGCTACATTTGGATGGAAACCTGACTATTTTCATAAAGCAAAAGTAAAAAGATCAGTTCATCTTAAATCTGGTAGCCAAGAAACAATGTGTCTTCTCCATCAGCAGAAGCACTCAGAGAGACAAAGCTGGATATAAGAATCAAAGATGTCGGGTAGAAGTACTCAAATTACTTGATATGTGCAGCAGAGGGGGGCGGCATCCTCTGATGGACGTGCTCAGTTACTGTGAAATAATAATAATACCAAACTTGTAAAAGGAAAACGATCAATCAATTGATCAGATCTCAGGTCAATCAAAAAGTCAACAGCACAAAGTGTCACCAGACACCCAGTATACTATGACAACACAACACAAACTGCAACCTCCACAATGACCACGGAGCTGGATCATCTCCTGTTTCTATTATTTTGTCCACCCCCTGTACCGTATACCAGTAACGACCCAGTCATCCCAGTTGAAATACCCCCCCACCCCCACCCCTTAGCGACCAGCAGACACTGTCCCCCGCCACCCGGTCTACCTGCAGCCCCGGGGGATCATGGGAGATGTAGTGTATGTTGATATGTGGGCAGCTTGGCGGCATATTGCCAACCAGAGGGAGCAGCTGCTAAACAGATAAACCTCAACAGACGACCAAGACAGAGAGAAATATGAGAGAGGAGCCTGGAAACATCCGGCTCACTCAGGGGGAAAACACAGACCGACCTGCACTTCTAAATTAAAAATTACTCCACAGCCTCATTTACAAAGACTACCTGCGATTTGTCCTCTTAAATATGCAAATATAATTGGTGGCGTCCTGCAAACTCCAGGCGACCTGAAAGAGTCTTCCAGGGAAAAAAAAAGAAAAAAAGATTCATATTCATTTCATTTTGTTAGAATTTAATTCACCACAAATGATCCTAATGTGAAGAAGTGTTAACAGTGGCTGCTGTGATCCAGAGTTTAATTATCTGCATTAATATCTCTCAGAGCAGAGAGCTGTTGATCTTTTACTGCTCACGTTTTATCTTCTTGTCTGTTTTTATTAGTTTTTAGACTCAGTCCTGAAGAAACAATATTTCAGTCAGCTGTATTTTCATCTTTTTTATTGTATTTGTAATAACTTTAAGCCAATCTAGCAGCTGTTAGCAACTTACCCTTTCAGCCACATTAGCATTTGTTGCAACCAGCTAATCCGACTTCATCAACAGTTTAGTCTTTTAGCAAAGTTAGCATTTGTTTGAAACTTTCAGCCAAGTTCGTATTTGTCAGTAACTTACTCAATAAACATAGTTTTATTTATTAGTGACTTACTTTACCAGCTGAGCATTTGTTTGGACCTCACTTGATCAGCAATGTTAGCATTTGTTAGCAACTTATTCAACAAACTGAGTCAGCATTTATCACTTACTTAACTTTTTCAGCCAAATTAGCATCTGTTAGTTATTTCCTCTTCATAATTCAGAAATGGTTAGTAAGTTATTTTATCATCCACTTTATTGTTTGTTACAAACTTACTTTACCAGCTAAGTTAGCGTTTGTTTGAACGTCATTTTTTCAGCAATGTTGCAATGTGTTAGCAACCGATTCTTTTAGCCACGTTAGCACTAGTTAGCAACCTACATTATTAGCGAGAGTATCCTTTATTGGATAAATGAGTATTTGTTTGCAACCAAATTATCAGACACATTAGCTTCCGCTAGCAGCGTAAACTCTCCAAGTTAACATCTGTCAGTAACCAGTAACCTCATTTTATCAGCCTGTTGGACTTTTTTAACGACTTACTTTATTAACCAAGCTCGTATTTGTTTGTTTGGTTTAATATTTTATGGTTTATTTATAGAGAGTTGTGTCAGTAGCAGAAGTCTCGATGTTAAAGCTTTCAGTTGTTTGAATGACAAATCAATGTGAACTTTAATAATAAACCAATAAAATACAAAACTACAATTTAACCACAAAGAACTCTGACCTGCACTGAACTATAAACAGGAAGAGAAACTAATATTATTCACCTTAATTGGTTAGTTTTTAATGTGATATTTTGTGTTTCCGTTGCCTCTTCTTCTCTTCTTCTCTTCCTGCCGTTTTGTTTCTGTGCCGTTTGCGTTAAATAACATTGGAGCAACTTTAGTTGAATTCTCAGAAAACTGATTCCAGGAGACCATCGCGGATATAAAAAAAGGTTTAATAAAGAAGTCAACACCTAAAGTCTTCACATTCATCTCTCTGGGTCTGAATCTCATCGATTCTGGGCCTGAGGGTCGATGAGCAGCTGTTTGAGGGGTCAGAGGTCATGAACTACACATTTCCAGGAAATACTCTTTTCACTCTAAACTAAAACTTTTTCTTGCTCTTTGCATCCAGAAGTACAATCTGCATCTTAAATCTTTTTCCTGCTGTTTGTTTCTTTATTTTTGTTCTTCAGTGGATCTAAAATATATTTCAAGTACTTTTCTGAATCCTGCAGAGACTCTGATCTCACTATCATCATGTGAAATCCTTGTAAGAGCAGTCTTGCTGCTTTAAAAGATTTCTTTACTCTCTGTGGACGGAGAAGATCCTTCAACTTCTCGTCTGATGAAATCCTCCTAAAACCCAGCAGATAAACTCCAAACCGCATGAAGGTAAAAATAAAAACTGGCCTCATTTCTTTACTGAAAAGTTTCTGAGATGTGAGGTTTTCACCTGGAAGGAAGGAAGGAAGGAAGGAAGGAGCGGTTTGTGGCTCAAAGGCACCTCGGCAGCTGACAGCAGGTTAAAGCTGCAGCCTCTGAAACAAAGACCAGACCTCCAAATATCAAAGATCAAGATGTGGAAATAAGATGAAGATACACAAAGAAGAAGAAGAGGTGTGAATAAATGAAGCGAGCGTTTCCTTTGAGGGAAACAGAATCAGTTTTCAGACGTTAAACCGGACTGAGTTCACGACTCCTGACTGACCCGTAACTCCCAGCATGCTCCTCTTCTCATTACTGGGAGCTGAAAACAAACTTACAGCTTCACCTCAGAAGATTTTCTACCGTCCTTGTTGTGCTTTTGACTCCATTACATGTGAAAAACCTCAAGTTTTCTTCTTTAAATGTCACACAGGGACAGAGATCAGTGCTACATGTTATATGAAGCCAGAACAGCAACAGATAAAAGTTTGGCATCAAAAATACAATTTGGCATTAACCCTTTCATGCATAGTGGTCACTACAGTGGACAACTATTCAAAAGCCGTTTTCTTATATATGCATGAGGGTTTAATGGGTTTTAATGGTGTAGTTGCACATCAGCCACCACGGTGGACTCTGGTGTGTCGTCCCAAACGCTGCCATCCACTGGTCAGCCTTTGTAAGTGCAACACAAAACCATAGACTGTAAAACATGGATGTATAAAGAGAACTGGATACAGCGTCGGAGGCGGGGCCCCGTTCATTCCTATGAAAGTTGCTCAGTGGCGCATGAAGCAAAAAAAAATCGACTTCCTGGTATGAAAGTACCGTATAGAGCGAGCGCACTGGTGACTTTCACTGGCCGAGTCGGCTAATTCTGGTTTAGCCCTCCGGCTAACTTGAACGGGGATAAAACACTTAGATCATGCGGCTCTTCGAGGCTTTTGAAATGTGATCGGACCAAACGGATTTAATTCTGATAGTGAGACGAGTCATTTCACGGAGGTTTGGACGCTCAGAAAAATTTACCCGCTGATTTACAGACGTCTCTTTCACAGTGTAAGTTTGTGGGAAAAAGTCTTTTTGTGCCAGTGTGCATCATGTGACGCTGTGTCAAATTTGCTTTAAAGCCCGGCGCTCTTCCTGTATCCAGTTCTCTTTAGACATCCATGCTGTAAAAGCTCAAAACCAAGATGGCCGCCTGCCGGCCGGGAACGCTCATCAGCTCAGGAACATCTCGCCAATCCTCCTACAGTAACAGACCCTCGCAGGTAAATAAAACTTTGTAACATCAAGTAACAACTAAGGAGTAACACAATTGTTAACATTTCCAAGAACTGATTTTATTTTGGGGAGAAAATGACGATTAATCATCTGTCCACTAAGTTAATGTGTTTAAAAAAAAATGAAGTTCAAATTTTCATGCGTAAAGAGGAATAAAAACACTGACTGAGGTTTATCAGAATTCATGCATGAAAGGGTTAAAAACAAAACCTGAACTGAAAAAGGAAACGTTGGCACTGAAACACTTTTTTATTTTGTATTGGAAAAAGTTTTATTGGCACTGAAAAAAAAGTTCCAGTGGAAAGTTAAACACAGGCATTAAACAATTACAATCTTACTGTTATTTTATTGAGATATTTTTAGATTATGATGTTTTTTCTGTCAATCTTCAGATGTTTTCTTCATGTTTGTCTTTTTTCAGTGGCTACAAGAATGAGTTTTATTATAATGAATCCTTATTTAATCAGTTATTTGAGTTGGAATAACACAATAACACCAAAGCTTTGTTTCATTATCTTTAGAAACGGGACAACCAGCTGAACTCCAGAAGCTGAATTTGTCAGATTTTTTTGTTTTTTGAAGACAGAAGTAAATGTAGAAAGATCCCAACAAAAAAGGAAAGAGGAATGAAATGAGAAAGGAGCCGTACGTAAAGGCGTAGATGATTATTTTAGTGTTCTTTCTGTAAAATAAATGATTCAACTGACAGTCTGTAACCTCACTTTGCCCTGAATAACATCACCTAAAGGTCAAATGTACTGTAATGCTTTCTCTGAGCACTTCTGTCTCATTTATAAAAAACATCTTCAGTTTTATGATTCATTTAGCAACCGCTGCTCACGCACGCCTGAGCAGTAAATTCTTAATATGTACAACATGATTAAATTATTGCTCCACATTCAAACCGAGACAGACACTAACGATTTTAATTAGTGTTTTACATCTGTGAAATATGTTTTCTTCTTCAGTCACTCCGTCACCGTGTGGTGGAAAAAAATACTTAAAGGATCAATCCAGAGTTTTACTTCCTTAAGTAGAAGCTGTGTGTACTTCACTGACCGTTTCCAAACTCGTGATTCTGGACGTGTTTTCCTTTTGTTCCAGGCTGAAATAATACTACAAAAATACTACAATGTAATACAAAGTAAGGGTTGTGCCCGAATACAAATACATTATTATACAAAGCACAAATAGTGGGTTTTATACGAATATTTGTTTCATGCAAATATTTTAAAAATGATTTGTTTTTGGGAAGACAAAATGAAACATGTTAAATACCAGTTTGTAAGTCGGTTACATCGTTATCTCAGTGTCTCCATAACCTGTTGTTCTGCTTCTTCTTTCCACAAAGTTAGATTGTAAAAATGGGCAATAAATGTAAAGTGCAAAGCAAGAATCATCTTTGAGGTTCCTCTACATGTTAAACGCTGTGCTGACTGTGTGTTATAGGTGTAGTTGGTACAGATACTACTATACTATTACTATACTGCTGCGAACCACTGCTCCTACTGGCTCCTACATCATCTACTACTCGTATTACTACTGCTCCTACTACTCTTATAACTACTATTACTGCTGCTACTACTGTCCATACTTGTACTTCTGCCAGTACTATTACTAAACTACTACTAAAGCTAATGTCACTCTAACAACTACAAGGTCTACCTTCTTTTAAAACTCGTCTTAAAAGTTCTTAATTATGTTTTAATTACTGTTTTGCCACCCATTAATTGATGTTATTTTATCTTATTTATTATTCTATTGTCCTATTATTACTGTTATTGTGCATCTTTTATTATTGTTAAGTTACTACTTCTCCTACTACTAGTAATACTGCTACTGGTACCACTACTATCTAAAGTACTATGACTACTACTTCCTGTTACTACCACCACTAGTAGTACTGTTAATGTCACTACTAGTATTACTCACTACTTCCTGTTACTACCACCACTAGTAGTACTGTTAATGTCACTACTAGTATTACTCACTACTTCCTGTTACTACCACCACTAGTAGTACTGTTAATGTCACTACTAGTATTACTCACTACTTCCTGTTACTACCACCACTAGTAGTACTGTTAATGTCACTACTAGTATTACTCACTACTTCCTGTTACTACCACCACTAGTAGTACTGTTAATGTCACTACTAGTATTACTCACTACTTCCTGTTACTACCACCACTAGTAGTACTGCTGGTTAAAGAGAGTGAGAGCAGCATGATGCAGTATTATGATCTGCTAACATCAGCACCAGTACTTGTGATACTACAGGCTGGCCGTGCAGTCGTAGTATTTCTACTGCGTGTGCTGTATTCCATCGGTCAGCAGGAGTTCTGTGTGATTCCTGTTGGGTTTATTTGTCCTGATCAGATGTTTATGAGCGCAGCAGAGATTTATCTCTCACTTATGTGTCTGACAAATGTTTCTCTTTATGTCCATTACTATTCCAAACAGGCTTCACACAGCTCGTACAGCCACTGAGGTATTTAATTAAGTGTCTGGCTGCTGATGGCTGAGCGTCCGGCTTTATTGAACCAAAATTAAAGGAAAAAAAAAAAAAACCTCGGCCATTTGAATAAACGCCTGGGGCTTGCCTTCAAACCATTTCATTTCAATATCTCTTCCACTTTAACCTTTCCTGCTGCGGCTGCTTCGACTCGCAGATTGAAAGAAAATAAAATGTTGCTGTGTGTCACCTGAACGGGATTTACTGATGACTAACTCTGAAATTACAAAGAAGAAGAAGAAACTGGAGCCTTTTCTTAAAGGGACAAACCAACATTTTTACATGTTTAATTTAATAATAAGTCATTTATACTCTCTGATCATTCTCCAAATCCTCCATCAGTTTTTAGATTGATTTCCATCCCTGCAGGCTGACATTTATGGAAGTCTGTGGCTGCCGATATTAAAATTATTAAAGAGTATCTTTATTGACATTTAAAATTATGTTTATTTATAGATTATATTTTATATTTCTTTATCATAAATGAGATAGATTATATTTTATTCAAATTTTAATTATTAAAATTAATCTTAAAAAAACTGTTTTCTGACAAATAATCTTCAGTTTACTGCTGAACATAAAACGACCGTAATGATACTGAAATTAGATGCCAAATTGAGTTAATATTCATATTTACTGTACTTTTACATTTATATTTTTTAATTATGTCCTTTAATGTAAATGCTATTTTTCATGGTCATTAACAGAAGGAGCTAAAATCACGACACTATTCAACTTCCAGACTGATTTGAGCATCTGGTCACTTTTCTTTGGACAATTTTACATTATTATATATTATTTATTTGCTGTTTGAGCTGCACAACAGAACTGTAACCGTGACAAAAGTAAAAGATTGTGTTTTCGAGTGTTGCTCTAAAAAGGTAAAATTAACAACACATTAAACTTTATAGCGTTGAAACTAAGGATTATTTCCTTTATCAATCTGTCAGTTATTTTCTCGATTAATCATTTGATCCATAAAATGTCAAAAAAAACGTTTAAAAAAAAACAGTTTATGATGCGTTTGCTTGAAAAATATGAATTAGACCATTTGTAGTAAACAGTGAAACAAATACAAAAACAGCGGTATGGTCCTTTAAACTCAGACTTTCTTTCACATTGTTCAAATTATTATATATTATAATAATATATATTATTATTATATTTGAACATTTAATGTGTCGCTTTAATGGTTTTAGTTGTGATTATTGGTATTATTATTATTGTTAATTTGTATTAATTTGTGTTTCTTTTGTAAAGTAGTTTTGGAATGAAGTTTTAAACACTGATTGATTGTGACTAGCGTGAGTACAGTATCACTAGTCTTTAGTTATTGTGTCTTAATGATACTGTTTAAATATAGAAGAGAGATACACACACACACACACACACACACACACACACACACACACACACACACACACACACACACTGCTGATTGGTTGCTGATAAAGAGGAGGAATAATGATGCAAGCATTACAAAGTAAATGTAATTTACTCTCCTTTGAAGTCAGCGTCGAAACCAAACCACGTCGGACGGTGAGGCCAAATTACACACACACACACACACACACACACACACTCTATATACACCTAATTGGCACAAACAGCTCGAAGAAAACATGTTTTTTTTCGTGGTCTGTGTTTTCCTGCTGAATCTCCTCTGCAGATTTTGGGAGGTTTTTTAAAGCTCGCTGCTATTCTCCATCTGTTTGGCGGCGGCTCCGCTCGGCTGCGCTGGGACCAGCGGTCAGCAGCAAGGTGAAGCCAGCCGCACCATCTGGCCTGACCTTGGGCCGGACTCGGCCAACAGAGGCTTGAATATCTGAGGCAGGGCTCTGAGAAAACAGGACAGAGAAGCTTGTCCTGTTAAAATGAACACGGCGCTGTGTGCTGCTTCTGCTTCGTCTGACCACGACGACTCCGCACGCTGATAACATCTGAACACACGGCGCTGAACCGTCTCTTTATCCTTCTCTTCTTCTGTTCTATTGTTGTAATTTGCATCCAGAGTCTCTTCTGGACAAACCTGCAATATTTTATTTCTGATTAAAACATCCATCCTCTGGAGACGACAACCACAAATCCACCTGCAGGTCAGGTTCATTTCCTGTCAGTCATTCAGGATCTGAATAATTTGGACATAAAACACGTCTTTATCAGAGTAAGAAGACTACTGGACGTGTGTTCAGACATGTAAGAATACTCTGCTTGGGACAATAACGTACGTCTCTATAATTACCACTCTAAAATTCTTAAAATGACATCTCCTCCTCCTCCTCCTCCTCCTCCTCCTCCTCTTCCTCATTAAAAATCCAGAAGCTCTGACTCTGTAAACATATTTCATGTCTAAAGTTTTGTCCTGCTGGACTCCAGATGTCTCCTCCTCCTTCACTGTAAAGTCCATCAAGTTTCCACATCGCACTCGTATATTAAGTCGAATATTGGACCGCGATTGGCTCCGGACTGGTTGTGATGTCACACATCCTGCTCGCAGTCCTTCAACGAGCTCAGAGAAACTTTCCTCCTTCAGATGAATGAAAACAAAAAACCGCACAAAGAACAAACATATTTCTGAGTGATGTTAATAGCTGATCTCTCATTGGACAGAACGAACAGGTTCTGACCACTGATGGATGTTTGACCGCCGCCGCCGCGTCACCACAACATATAAATATACATCACAGAGAGAACGAGACAGTCATTGTGGTTCGGTGGTGTTTGGTGAGTAACTCCGGGAGCTTCGACTGTGTTTGTTTACAGCAACGTTCGCTGCTGCTGATCCAGGATCTGCATTACATTACAACCATATTACATTACACTACTCAAGTCTCTGTGTGTGAGCAGCTGTTTCTGCTGCTTTTACTTAAAAAGAGAGATGTACAGATCTATAATATCTCTCCTGCAGCATCATCAGTTTACTGCAGTTTTTTTTTATGATATTTAATAATTCTGAAACACATCAAACCCTCAACAGGACGTTTCCTCCCAAATCAGGATCAAAACACCCGAACGAGGAACCTCCGTTTAAACTCTGACACCAAACATGACCTCAGCTCAAGCTGTAAGCAGGGCGTCAAACAATCTGAATTTATATCACATTTAAAAACATATTTTATTTATTTATTTCCCCCGTCCGACCAGCAGAGAGAGAGAGAGAGAGAGAGAGAGAGAGAGAGAGAGAGAGAGAGAGAGCGACACCTCGTCTCACAGAGCACACTGATGTCAGCATCCATCTTTTCATATTTCCAGCCTGCTGTAAGTGGATTACTGATGAAATCATTCACAGCTAATAGCATCCAGACGGCAGAGACGGAGACAGGCAGAGAGAGAGAGAGAGAGAGAGAGAGAGAGAGAGAGACATTCCTACACTGTTGATCTGTGTCTCATCAGCTCAGTAAATAAAGATCGAAACTCAAGGTTTTCCCAGGAAAACTGACAAATCCTTTTGTTTCCCAGGAACTCTGGATTTTTAACATGTGTGTGAGATGATGCGCTGAAGACGACCGGTGTCTGTTTAAACAAAGACTGTCAGAGCTAAACAGTCTGATCTTGAAATATAATCAACTGTATTGATCAAGTCTTCAGCTGCAGCTGTGTCTCCGCTGGCGGCGAACAGCTCAGCTGAGGGACTTTTTGGGGTTTTTTTTTTTTAGAATAAGAAGTTAAAAATCTGTAAAACGACTGATTATATTTAGAGTTTCTCAGTGAATATGTACATTGGTACTAAATGAGTGTGTCTACTGGTTTTATCCATATTCTGGGATGGAAAGCTGGTTATTGATCTGTCTGTTTCCAGTTTCCAGGTCTGAACAGGTGAAGATGAAGACTCTTTGTCTTCTGTCTGAACTCTGCTGGATGTTTCTTTTCCATCTGATCAGCAGTTATGGAAAACAAGAACATTTCACACATTTCACAGTCAAACTTTCCCATCATATTATTCTGTATTACTGACTCACTACCAGAGAACAATACCACAGCTTGTATATCCAGGTTTCATATGTTGTTTACATGTGTAACCATGGATACTTGTGCTCATGTAAACACACTGGGTGTTGTGTGTCAGCTGTGGTCACTCGTTATAAAAGTGGGGAAAGTTTCTTAGTTGCTATTGTTGATCCTGTAATCTGCAGCCACTCGTGGAATAAAATGAAATTTAAGTTCATATTTTTTATCTGATGTAAATAAATAAATATCTTCAAGAATGTTTTAACAAATCAGGAGGATCGGTGTCAACCGGTAGCGTCTCAGTCCGCTAACCAGAGAACAACGTTCAACAACGATCCGTCAACGTTACGACAACAACATCCAACAACAACATTCCTTCAAAACAAAAAAAAAAAGTCACAACAACAGGCTGAAACGGCTGCATGAGACAGACTTTCCTTCCTGTCGCTGCAGCTGGAAGTTCGACTGTGATGGAGCCGCTGGGACGAATCAGAGGAAGAGAAACATCATCTAACCCGTACGAAACGATAAGTTCAATAAGTTCAGTTCAACACCAATCAGTCATCAATAATCAATAAGGAATGATCTTTGTGTGATTTAAATGTAACAGAAGAGAAGATCAGTGATGATCACACTGTTAACACACGTCTGTTCTTCTCTGTTCAAACGGTGATTTACAGTATAAATAAAGTTTATTATTATTATTATTATTAATAACAAACACACACTCACTGTGTTCCTGCGGCGTTACAGACCATAATAATCTGCTATCTGTGATACAAACAGGCCTCAATCAATGAGACACACTTTATTACAAATATCATTAATATTCATAAGAGGAGGAGGAGTGTTGTCCTGCAGAGTGTGTGTGTGTGTGTGTGTGTGTGTGTGTGTGTGTGTGTGTGTGTGTGTGTACCTGTTCACTGCAGGTGTTTCTCACTTCCTGTTTTTTAAAATACACAAATAAAACTTTAAACATCTATAAATCAATATATAAATCTATCTATCATATATTTATCTATTTATCTTTAATACCTCCAGACTGACGTTGTTATCAACACTCTGAGGAAATGTTTTTATTTATATCTGGTTGATACAGAACACACACACACACACACACCCCTCCCCCTGGATCTGGATCTGGACCCCCCACCCCCCCCCCTTTCCTCTGTGACCTCCTGGAGGACGGAGGTACAGATCACCTGATCACCTGATCCAGATCCTGCAGGTCTTCCTCTCTGGATCTCTTTTCTCCTGCGATCCAGCGGCGCCTCTAAACGCCTCATCAACATGTTTAATCAAATTAGTAAGCAGCCAAAAATTGACGCTTTTCATTAATTATACAGGATAATTCTAATTGCAAATTCAAATGTATTCTCTCCGAACAGAAGGTGTTCAGTAATATTTCAGGGAATTTGCATATTAAATGGGGGACGCTCTGCATTATGTATGCTAATGTATGCGCATTGTCTTTATTTTTAACTTGCGGGCCATATGCGCGGCTGCCTGCCTGAGCAGGTGAAAACAGTCCTGAGTGTTTAATTTTGCTGAACAAACGCCACGAGGACGCTTGTCAAGTGCTGTATGGTCCGTGTCAATCTTTGGTTCCTGCTCCTTTTCTTTTCCTGTTTTATTTCTTCTCGTCTCTCGGCCTTGGCTTTGATTCCTCGCTGGAAGTGAAGTGTTGCAGTTTTGCTTTTTTTTTTTTTTTGCTTTTTTTTTTTTGTTGTTTTCACGGCTCTTTTGGCTGCCAGCAGTCACTGATGACACTGCACCGTCAGCGCAAACAGAGGGCAGGAGTGTTACACAGCGTGAACCAAACGCACCTCGACCACCGCCACCTGCACGCCGCCAACGCTCTGCAGTCAGGCAGGTACGGAAGACAAACACTGACAGGAAAACAAACAACAACATACAGACAATCAGGAGTCTAAAGCTTGGCACATTAAGTCTTTTTTTTTATTTTTAAAGAGTAAAGAGGAGTAAAAAATTTTGAAAATCTTTTTGAGTCAAAAATATGAAGCAAACTCAAAGATTTGATTTGTTGAAGTTAAATTCTGATATATTCTGAGTCACTGTGATGTTATTAAAGTGTTTAATTAAACATTAGAGGTTGCAAAGTCAAAAATTTGACTTTTAAGTTTAAATTTTAATCTATTTTCAGTCAAAATAGATGTGAATGTTGATTTATCTCATAACGTTTATCTTCTACCAATTATGACTCAGAATTCGGAGTATTTTTAGTTTTATCATTCCTTCCACCATCTGGTTTTCCTCTTTTTACAGATATAAACGAGTTTCTACGATCAGCTGTGACGAAGTTAAACTGCTCCTCATCCTCCCAGGGAGGGAGGCGAGGGGGGGTGAGGAGGGGGGAGGAGGGGGGGGGGGGGGGGGGGGGGGGGGAGGTGTGCTGGAGGGAAAAGACTACAAAGCAGATTTGTAGCCTTTGAGATAATAGGTGTCATTAAATTTGTAGGCCGTTTTCTCAGGATTGCTTTTAGACAATCGAGGTTGTTTTAATGTTGGAGGAGCTGCCCAGTCCTCCATTTGGCAGCGTCCCAGCCCGGCTCCATCCTCCTCTTCAAGGAGATGAAAGCCCGACTCCGCCGTCGAGGGCCAACAATGCCGGGCTTTTGGGAAAAATTGAATATCATTTACACAAAATTACTCTTTCTGTTTGAACCGTGAAAAAACCTCCGTCAGAGACATTAGAGGGAATACTAAGAGCTGCAGCCCTACAGGTGAAAAAAGCAACACTTCCCTCTTTAACTCCGCCGCCGTCGGAGCACACCAGAGGCCGGGACCTTGAATGTTTGATAAATAGTGGAAAAACCTCCGGAGCAGCTCAGCGAAACTCTGTCAAATCAAATCTCTATCGAAGAAGCTCTCACGTCAACGACTCCCCTCCGGCCTCCGAGCTTCACGTTGCTCCTAAAGCTGCGGCGGCGGTGGCGGCGGCGGCGTTTTCCGAGGTGTTAACACGACGCAGGAGTGTGTGTGTAGGGTGGGGGGGGGGGGGGGGGATTGGGGGGGGTCCTGAGGAAAAATAAAGATTAATTAAAAAGCAGCCGAGTGTGAGCGGGCGCCATGACACGTTAGAGGACCGAGTCACTTAATGAACTGAGATCACAGCCCCGCCTCCTCCTCAGAGAGCCGGTTTATTAGACCGACACACACACACACACACACACACACACACACACACACACACACACACACACACACACACACTCACACACACACACACCTCTGTCCAGAACACTTCTTTCACAACACACAGCTGAGCTTTAACTGCAGATTTTTACTGTTGGTAGTTTTTATGAATGACTCATAACGTGAAGGAATAAGTGGAGCAAACCTGCAGTCTGACCTTTTAAAAAACTTCTCAACACCATGAAACTGAAACTGAGCTCTCGTGTGTCGTTTTTTAAGGCTGCAAACTAAAGATTATTTTGCAGACGACTGTCTCGATTAATCGTTTTTGTCAATAAAATGTCGATAAAAACGCCCGTTATAACTTCCTGAAATGTCTTGTTTTGTCTGATCAACAGTCCAAAATATAAAGATCCTCATTTCATGATCATTTATGACAAAGACAAGTTTCAGATCATCACATGTGAGAAGATTCAACCAGCAGACTTTTACTAAAATGAGTCATCAGAGTCGTTGTTGATTCATTTTCTGTTGCTTAACGAACCGATTAATTGATTAAAACATCTCTCTAATTTTATATTGTTTGATCAAAAAGTGAATTCAAACTAAGAGCAGCAAACATCCTTTAAAGATCTGACAGAATAATCCCAGCTAGAAGTCCATTTAGCAGCTGTACCGGAGCTTTCAGTCATGTGACATGATGTAGATGTTGAAATTTTCCCAACATTTCTGACATTTAAAGACTTTTGTCTCGTCCACGTTCACATAAAAAAACTGAAGTTCAAAGTTCATTCTTGATCTCAGAAACAGTCGTTGACAAAAGATGAAGTCATACGAAAAAGAAAGAAAGCTCCAGAACCTCCACTAAAGGGAGAGAGAGAGTTTTAATAGATGTAGCTGAGGAGAAAAAAGCTAAATAATATTTTATCCAAAAAAAAAAAAAAAAAAGCCGAAAACATGAAAGAAACATCTGAAAATGAAACATCCAGAGCTTCACTTTGGTCTGTTCAGGATCAGATTTACCCAAATAACAAGCAGCGCTTCATGATTTCATGTATCACTGAGAGTAAAAATGACCGGTCTGATTAAATCTGAGGCCGAGGGCGAGCAGCCAGCTCCACCGCTGATCGTCCCTCAGTGGGAAAGTGCGACCTGGCAGCAGACAGGCGAGGCGGGTCGCTTCGGCCCCGCAGAGAAGAAACCGGGCCGGCCAAAGGAGAGCACACCAAGGACAAAAAAACCGGCTCCCCTGGACCAGAGCTGAGCCAGCCAGAGCCGAGCCAGCCTGGACCCGGACCGGGACCGGGACCGGGAGAGACCAGCAGAACCTGAAGACGGTGTCGAGTCTGCTGCTTTTACTGTCTGTGGTTAAAACACTCGTATTCTCTATGTGCTCTGTTTATCTTTATGGAGGGAAACAAACCGCAGCTGCACAACTCCATCTGCTGAAGAAGCCCACATAATGGGTCAAAAGCTCTGGAAAGAACTAGAAAGTGGACCATGAGTCTGGATTGTGTAGTAAGACTTAGTTTAGTAACACACACACTGTGGTCAGGCAGGTACGGAGGACAAACACTGACAAAATATAGAAAATCAGGAGATAAAAAGTCAAAAATTCAGATTTTTTTAGTGTAAGTGATGATGTATGTTGAGTCAAACAGGTTGCCAGGTCAACATGTGATTGGGTCAAAAGCTCTGGAAGGAAGTAGAAAGTGGAGCGTGAGTCAGGATTGTTTGGTAACACTTTCCTTTACAAACTCTGTTATGTGCTGATAATTTCCCAGCAGTTTCTCAACAGTGGTACAAATTAAAAACAGACGAGACGAGGCCGTAAACAGCTGTGAGAGTTTAGTTTGTTGAGTTTAAAAGCTGTTTTTCATTTCCAGATGCATTTTCTTGTGTCATTTAAAACCAAGAAAATATTTATTCATTCTCCATTTATTATTGGAAACTTAGTTTTTCATATTTGTTGAATCAAACTGGACATTTTTTTTTCTGATTTTCACTCTAGTTGTAATAATTAATATGTACCAGTTGATCATTACCACTATTTTACTCATAATTAGCTCCAAATGACAAGAATATGTCTTCTCAGGAAATTTCCAAAGAAGTCATTTAAAAATGATGAAGAATTTAAGGATGAGTAAAATAAAGAGTTACTGATTGTTTTGTTTACATGTGTCTCCTTTTTTCTTTCAATCTCCTGCTTGAAAACTGGAAACAACTGGTTCATCTCCTGCTTGTTTGTGGTTATAAAGTCAAAAAATGAGTCACTACTTTCTATATATATATATATATATCCTCCAAACTGCAGGTTCTCTTAAACTTAATTATAAAGAAAATGAACCAGTTTCTACATCTGATGCTGTCAGTGATTCATCGTACGGATCACATGACTTCACGCCGAAGTCTAGTTTGTTCAATCAGCTGATCAGCAGTAAACACACAGTTACACGCTCACATCCAATAAAAGGCTTCGGCTCATTAACTCTCCTTTATCTTTGTGTTTACACCGATCAACCCCACGCCGACCTTCTCCTCCTCCTCCTCAATGAAATCCCATAATTCTTTGCTGCCGTGACTGTGGCCGATAAAACCAGTCGATAAAGAGACGCCGATTACTGGATCGGACTTAAAGTACATGGATACAAAGAGGGAAGATGTTTTATGTTTTCAGTCTCAATCATTCTGAAAGAGAAACTGAGCTTCTGGAGATGAGGAGTTTATTAATGAAGGTCAAATCTTGATCAGTTTTGAAAATCTCTCGTGAACTTTTCCTCCGACACAAAGTTATTATTCAGAGACTAAAACGCTGTTTTAAACACAGAAACGAGTCACATTGGATTCACAAACGGTCGGAGCTGCTGCTGCTGACAGCGAGCGTAAAGGTCAGGAGGTCAGGAGCTGTTAGGGGGGGGGGAGGGTGGGGGTGGGTGGGGGGGGGGGTTATGGGAGAGAGGAAAGAGGGGGGGTTGTGGGATTGGAGCGGGTGGTGCAACATCTGTACTCAGCTGGAAGAAACGAGGTTTCCCAAGAGAAACTCCCATCATCCACTTCCTCTCCTCTCTCTCTCTCCTCCACCCACCACATCCCTCTCTCTCTCTCTCTCTCTCTCTCTCTCTCTCTCTCTCTCTCGTTAAATAGAGAACATATGTCGCTCTATCGCAGACCGGAAGCTGCACATCATGGATCATAAAGTTGGTGGAAGCTGCAAACCTCCGAGGATCAATTACACATCATCAGATGAGTTAAACGTTGCAGGTTCGTGTTCCTACACGTTTACAGAGTTTACAGCAGAGAAGAAGAGCGATGATGACGACAATGAGAGGAAACGACGAAGCTAAACGCCTCAAAACACAACAAACACACACAAACAGTGTTTCCATTAAACTGCAGTAACTCAGACTGTGCAGTGATACCTAACTCTGATAAAACACATGAGAATAAATAACTAACAATACATAACAATTCATAATAAATAACTGTGACTGTGTGGAAAATATATAAATATAACTGACAATATTTAATATGTTGCTGTGACACTAATTAACAACATCTGACGACATGATGTCACTTTAAAACTTAACAAAAACATAATAACTACATCTAAAAATACATAACTACATATATGTATAACAATAAATAACATGTAATTTGTAACTCCAACAATATGCAACAATACATAAGTCTAACTATACGCACAATACAAATGATGTAACTTTGATAATATGTAACTATACTTAACTCCAACAACACATAACAATACGTAATAATCTAATAATCTATTCTGACAACACGGAACAACACATATTAATTAACTCTGACAACACGTAACATGAATCATACATCATACGTAACTCTAAAAACATGTAACATTAATATGTGATATGTATATATGTATATGTGATATACAACTAATAATCAACTCTGATAAAACAGAACTACACTCAACAATAAATAACATGCAACTCAATACGTAATAAATAAATAACCCTGACAGACAGGTCTGCTGATACACATTGCTGTGTTTTTAATGTACTAACTCGTATTTATTAAAGGCTTTTTATCTTTAATCATCTTTAATCACTTTAGTGCCTGGAATTGGATTTATTAATCCACAGACAACCTGTAACTGTCAATATGTCACAAACACACAACATAAGCAGCTCTGACAAAACTCACAATACAAAACTCACAATATACAACTCTAACAATATATATCTAATAATAATATAATATATAATATAATAATCTATATATAATATATCTAACACACAACTCTGACAAAACATAACTCAACAATAACTAATATGTAACTCTGACAATATGTAACACTACGTATAACTCTGACAAAACATACAAGATTTAACAATACTTCATAGAAAACTGACAGTATATAATAATTCACAACTTCCTGTTCACTGTAACTGACTGATATGAAAACAGGAAGTATAACAGACCAATCACCTGCATCCATACAACACAAGCATAAAGAGCAGTTGATCCTCTACATCACACTCTTTACTCTTTCATTTCCATGTACATCATCATCATCATCATCATCATTTTATGTTTTGTCAGATGAAAAACCTGATCAGGTGTTTCCATGACATCATATCCTGTTTTCTACTGTTCTACTATATTTCCTGAAGTTTAGAGAGTAGAGAGTCTTGGAAGCAGAAACGCTGAAATAAAGAAGCAGAATATTAACCTGCAGCAGGTTGTCGCTGCTGCGGCGGCGGCGGCGGCGGCTGCGACCGGAGCAGGAGCTGCAGGTCGCAGCCTGGATGTGAAGCGGCGTGTGGAAAACCACAGCAGGTCGACCCAAGGTCACGGCTAATCTGCATACCGGTGCAGAGCGCTCGCTAACGTCCCCCAGAGAAACAGCTGGAGGGCGGCGGCGTCTCCTCGTTTTGAAAACTGGAGCAGCGGACACTTAATATGGAAAAACAAGTTTGTGCAGGAATAAAAAAAAAAAAAAAAAAAGGAGTGTAATGAGCGAGACCAGCAGAAAATGATGTTTTCAACATGTAACACGAGTTATTAGTTATTAATTATTAGTTATTAGTTATTATTTAGTCTCACTGAGCTTCATCAGGTCTGTTTTTGCTCTTTTTGTTCTCTACATGAACACGGATCTACGGAGCTTCTACAAGAGTCAAACAGGAAAAAAAAAGATGATGTTGAGAAACAGAAACAGATCACACATGTTTCCTCTCGGAGTGAGCGGGTACGGAGGGGGCAGGGGGAGGTGGGGAGGGAGGTGGGGGGGGGGGGGGGGGGGGGGGTTAGGACGTCTCGGGGGAGTTTGGAGAGTCGAAGGCTGACAAACGTAAAGTGATTTGAGACATGAAGCAGAGACGAAACGCAGAGAAGCTTGTGAACGTAGCTTCGTGATGTGATCTGCTGTGTGTTTAGATGATTCTCTGTAAAATGCAAACATCTGTCCTCCATTCCTCCCAACGTTTTTATTAAACTCTGTGTCCTACAAATCAGCTTCATGGGCAACTAGTCCGACGTTGGATTTACAGTCAGTGAGAAGCTGCTGGTCAAACTATCTTCTGGATCTTTCTGGAACAGACCAGCGTGTTATTTTCTCCTCTTTCCTCACTGCTGAGCTGGAACAGTCTCATGCATTGAGTACTTCCTCTTTTTAACTCCTCCATCGATATGAGCTTCAGTGACACAGTAGCTGTTCTCTTATTAAGAGGTTTTAGTTGTTCTGTAGCTGCAGACTGGACGCCTGCTTGAATGATATCGTTGCAACGTGTAAAAAACTAAACTGATCAACATGAAACTCTCTCGTTTGAATCATCAGAGCAAAAGATGTCAGAAAATATCTGGTTTAAAAACGACTCCCAGGATGCATTTCTGCAACAATCACAGAGGAAACCATTTATTTTTACATTCTGGGTTAATTCTGAATGAATTCAGCGACTATGACGTCGTGTTTTGTTCCCACATGTAACAACAAAGCGTCTGATTCACACCTCTGATCGACCTTCTTCTCCATCGCAGCAGCAGCTGAGGCTCATGGGTATTGTAGTAGTCAGAGCCGTCCAACAAACCGACAGAAAACAAACTGATTTCTCAGAAACAAAAGTTGAAATAATTCAAGCATGATCCAGGAGAGTCCAGAGTTTCTATGTTGAAGAGATCATTCAGAACAAGAGTTTAGCAGATGTAATGTTCACCATCTTAGTCTGGCGTGTTAGCATGCTAAAACCTGCTAATTAGCAGTAAACACAAAGTACAGCTGATGCTGACGGGAATGTTATTAGTTCTGCAGTATTGATGACGCTACAGGAAGTCATTCTGAACACAATGTCACGACAGTCCATCCAATAGTTGTTGAGATGTTTCACAACGTTGCCGTCCGTGTAGACGAGCAGCTAGCATGACGGACAATATGAAACACAGGACGAGGAAAAATATGTCCTCCACCTTCATCACTCAGTAATGTTCAGAAGCAACCTGACCTTTATTTTGAAATATAAATCTAGTTTTTATTTGTGAATCATGACACACGTTTGTTACTAATATCGACACGTTTTCGTCTCCGTAGAGAAGTGGCTCGTTTTCAGCTTCGTCACAGAAGAAAAATAGCAAATAGATTTAAATAGTAAAGAGGCTTCAGACACACACACACACACAAACACACAGACAGACAGACACACACACACACACACACAGACAGACAGACACACAGACAGACAGGTGAGAGACAGACAGACAGACAGGTGAGAGACAGACAGACAGGTGATCGGGGAGGCTGCAGACCAGACCTCGGTCCCCAGTCAACGACACACACTTCATTACCGTCAACAGCCAGGAATCAAACGCTCGGGCCGACATTGAGTGGCTATCACTCACAGCTGTGTGTGTGTGTGTGTGTGTGTGTGTGTGTGTGTGTGTGTGTGTGTGACTGACAGGTGGAGAGAGCTAACAGTGTGAGTGCATTAATTAATGACTGACGGCTAAACAGCCACAGCAGTAATCACAGTTAAGCCTGCCGGCACTCAGGGGGCCACACCGACACCGATCGATGGATCAATGCTTGTATTCACACACACACACACACACACACACACACACACACACACACACACAGATCGAGTCTATCATTCTGACTTCCTATATGCACACACACACCTGCACACACACACACCTGCACACACACACACCTGCACACACACACACCTGCACACACACACACACACACACACCTGCTCTCCGAACTAGGTGGCCCGGCGCCCCCGGCTCAACTCGATTTTAACGGACATTGAACCTCCAGAGGAACGAGGAGGAGAACTCTCTCTCTCTCTCTCTCTCTCCTTGCTCCATCTCGCCATTTTTTTTTCCCAGCATCCTCTAGCAGGGAACCTAGATTAGCTCATTAAAGGGTGACCATGCAGCGGGAGGATCTGCGGGTCTTTGATTGGAGCGTCGGAGCTGCTTTTGACAGGTGGGATTAGCGCCGTGTGATTAGGAAGACCGTACACGTCCAGAAAGGCTAAGCCTCGCTGTAAAGCCCGCGGAGGGGAACGCCGCCGTGCATGCTGGGAGAAAAGACGGCTCACCCACCACGAACACCTTTACCCCACGCAACCTCGCTGTCCTACGTCCACATGTTTCACTGTTTCACTGTTTATCATCTATCTGTTCTATTATCTGGAGTTTTAATGTTTTAATTTTAGCAGGAAGCATCAAACAAATAAGTGATGACATCATGAAGCTGTCATTAATATGCTTTGGCAGAAATTAAGATTTCAAAATATGAATTAACTTAAAATAATGTGAGTTTCATGAGCAAAATGCTGATGTAAAAATTCCCGCCCTTTCTGCTTTACTTGCTGCTTTTATTCTTTAAACCAACAGGAAGTCAGTGCCTGTATTTCCTCCGGCTGAAGTAGAGCTTTGAGTTTGTCGTACGTTAGTTGTACAAAGAGTTTGAACTCAAATGTCACCGAGTCATACATTAACTTTTTTTTTTTTTGCTTTGTACTGTTTGTATGTTTTGATTATAATGGACTACGGATGCAAATTAGCTTCAAGCTAACTGTGGTGCAGTGCATCATTCATGCTTAATACAGCACACTGTCCTCTTCAATAAATCAAAATCAAATTTGCCAGTTTATTTCTATCTTTTATTATCTTATTAACATTATTATACTTATTGTTTCTCTATGTTTCATGTAAAGACTCTTTCTGTTGCTGCACAAATAAACTCACCTTAACTTCACACGTTTTCTGTGTTCTGTCTGTTTTTGAGTGTTCGAGGTTGGATCATGATGTGTTTTTTGTTTCAGGGACATTAAATCTGTGTTGTGCCTGAATGAAAATGGCCTCAAATCTTTCACTAATATCTGACAGAAACTTCAGGAGAAACAACACGACTCCAAAATCATTTTGCATTTCTAGAGATGACGTCTTTGGTTTGAAACACAGAGTTATAAAAGTCTTCTGAGCTTCTTGAAACATATTTTTCTGCGTCTCATTTAAGATTCACCAGCAGGATCTTTTAACGCAACGGAAACTTCTCATGTACGTAAAGGAAATATGTCCCATCCGGCTTTCCGTACGTCTGCCCATAAAGACGCCTTTAGTGTCCAGCTGCTGGACGTCTGCAGAGTTTATCACCGGGGGAGAGGAAGAGGACGGGCTGATGACATCACCGCCGAGGTTAAAGTACAGCGGAGTTGAAACAATAGGAAGAAGGGAGGAAAGAAAGGAGAGGAGGAGGAGGAGGAGGAGGAGGAGGAGGAGGAGGAGGAGGAGTAGAGGGGGTTTATGGGGGAGAGGGGAGTTTTGGCAGAGCGGAGTCTTCGCTCGGCTGGCGGCGGCGTGAAGCGGACTCAGGGGCGTCCTTACAGAGCTGCCGTTAGGCGTTAAATGAACACCTGGCCACCGAGTCTCAGGCCGGGATGCTGGGTAGTGATGAAGAGGAGGAGGAGGAAGAGGAGGAGGAGGAGGAGGAGGAGGTTTTAGTCTGCAGATGGGGAGGGATCAGCTACACAGGAGGCTGTTGATGGCCAATGAAGGAATCTTAATAAACTAATGGAGGCTGACTGGTGTGTGTGTGTGTGTGTGTGTGTTTGTGTGTGTGTGTGTGTGTGTGTGTTTGTGTGTGTGTGTGTGTGTGTGTGTTTGTGTGTGTGTTGACTCTAGATTCTTCTTCCTGTATGCAGATGTGATGCAGATATTCAAAAAGTATTTCAGCCCCTGTAGTAGTGAACACAACTCTGACGTATCATCTTTTTAAGTTGACGTGTTGAACTCGTTAACAAACAGTTGTTTATTTCCACATCCAGCAGTTACGGAGCAACATTATCAATCATGTGGAGTCGAGTTTCTGTTCACCTGGTGAATGTAAGTCCAATATTCACTCTCTTTTAGCTGTTTTTGCTCTAAATGCTCCACTATGTTCACCAGCTAGTCTACAGCTAACTGTTAGCAGGTCGTGTTCAGCGGCTTTTTACAGCTTCTTCTCTGAAAACGACGCTATGAGACGCTGAGAGTGAACCAGAACAGTAAAAGTTGCAGCCGGACAGATAAACAACGAGCTGAAACTCACTATAAAGCTCCGTAAAGCCGAGAGGAGCTGCAGAGTCACTGATTATTCTCTGTAGGTTCATCATGTTACACACTGACACATCAGACTGTGAAAGGATATAAATCTATGTTAGAGATGCTTTAAAGTTAGAGAGAGACGGTGTTGATCCGTCCTGACCGTCACACCTCCTCCTCCTCCTCCTCCTCTGACAGTCAGAATACACACCATCGTTTTCTTCTTCTGTAAAACATGACGTTGTGTTTGTTATATGTTGTACTGTGAACACTGGAGTCCACCTAACAGGACACACGTGTGGTTCTGTAGAGTTTATCTCAAGTGTTTGAGGATTTCATCGACATCCTTCAATCCAAAACCAAGCAGACGTAAAACTTTCAACAGCTTTTCACTAAAGCTGCTTCTAGTTGTTGTAAAGAGGTCAAACTCTGACCTCCTGACAGGCTTCATTACTAAAATGGTCTTAATGTTAATTTATGAAAGCTTTAACAATAAGCTGTTAGTGTGGAAACATTTAGTTGTTTTTATTTATTTATTTATGAAAACAGGAAGTTTGGAGTCATTTGTTAAACTGGTGCATCTGTGTCTCCTCTGAAATGAGGTAATATTTGTTTCTCTGATCTATTTTCTGCTCAGCTGCAGGTTTTTAGCTCCTGCAGCAGGTGAGGGGCCGACGAGGGGGAGGATGAGGAGGATGAGGAGGATGAGGAGGAGGAGGGGGGGTGTCTGGATTAGCATTAGCTAAAACTCTCCACCAGCCTCCGCCGAGTGTCATCCAGCGTGCTTAAGTTAAGGTGCAGCGACTGGCGGTGATTTGCATAAGTAATTAGCTAATGTGCTGTTCAATTTCTCTCCCATCTGGCTCGCTGAGCTACACCTCATTTCTCAAATTGACAGGCCGGTCACTATCGCTACCCACACTGCAACAAGGCACCCACCAAATTAATTTGTCAACCTTCTCCTGTAATGGGACATTCACCTTGAAAACTCAATTTACCTGAGGAGGTGAGAGTCCGCCGGCGAAGAGCGAAGAGCGAAGAACAGGCTGCGAGCAGACGCCCCGAGATTCCTCAAAAAAAATACATTCTTATAGAGTTTATAAAAAAAAAAAAAGCAAGAAAAGCTGGCGGGTGACAGCGGCTGAGATTGGACAGAGAGAGAGAGAACGAACAGAGAGCAGAGAGAGAACGGAGAGCAGAGAGAGAGCAGAGAGAGAGAGCAGAGAGAGAGCAGAGAGAGAGAGCAGAGAGAGAGCAGAGAGAGAGCAGAGAGAGAGAACGGAGAGCTGGAGGTTTTACAGAAACAAATGGAGAACAGAAGAAAAACATCTGAGAGAGAGTGTGTGTGTGTGTGTGAGTGTGTGAGTGTGAGTGTGTGTGTCTATGTGTGTGTGTGTGTGTGTGAGTGTGTGTGTGTGAGTGTGAGTGTGTGTGTCTATGTGTGTCTATGTGTGTGTGTGTGTGTGTGTGTGAGTGTGAGTGTGTGTGTCTATGTGTGTCTATGTGTGTGAGTGTGTGTGAGTGTGTCTATGTGTGTGTGTGTAAGTGTGTGTGTGTGTGTGTGTGTGTGTGTGTGTGTGTGTGTGAGTGTGTGTGTGTGAGTGTGAGTGTGTGTGTCTATGTGTGTCTATGTGTGTGTGTGTGTGTGTGTGTGAGTGTGAGTGTGTGTGTCTATGTGTGTCTATGTGTGTGAGTGTGTGTGAGTGTGTCTATGTGTGTGTGTGTAAGTGTGTGTGTGTGTGTGTGTGTGTGCTCAGAGGTCAGCAGACAACAAACCTGCATCAGTTTTTATTTGAGACAAACAAGGAAGTGAAATCTGTTTTAACAAAGTTTTTTATTCTTTATTTCTTCAAACTTTCCTGGTTTGGTCGGAAGATGAAGAAAAGATAATAATAATAATAATAATAATAATAATAATAATAATATCTCTGTCTTAACTTAATGCTTCAGAAAACAATAAACAAACACCAATCAATCAATCAATCAATCAATCAATCAACACACAGACTGGTGATGATCAAACTCACCAAACTGAGTATTTGAGAACAATTTCTCATTTTATTTATATATTTATTTCAGCTGTATTCATGTTTATTATGATCTAAATGTAAACACATTCTATGTGTCATTTAATTTTATTTCTTTAGTTTTTTTGCCTAAAAACATTCAAATAAAAATATCAGATTCAGTTGTAAACATGTTTATTTGTGTAGAATTTAAACTTCTGTTTGTGTCAATAAACAAAATAGATAATAGTCTGATTTATGTGATTTATGTGATTTATGTGATTTATGTGATTTATGTGATTTTGTGTCACAGCTGACTTCCTGTTTGCTCCCGGCAGCGAGCGTTGTTATTGGCTGTTTGACAGAAACATCAGAAATCTTTCCTACATAATTCACTAATATTTACTTTCACGTGTCTTCGTGATTTTCATTTTTATCAGAACTTCCTGGAAATTATTATTTGCAGGTTTTTAATGTTTTTAAGACGTTTTGCTAAAAGGCGGTAAAATCTGATACAAATTATGAGAAGAATGGAGGGAAAATAAATTAAATTCTTAAAAATTCTTTAACTGACAGAAAATACTTGTGTGTCGAACTACATATTAGTTTATTAGATTCATGTATATTCTATATATGACATAAAGAAGCATCAACAGAAATTACTGAAAAAACTGTTCGATAGACGCTCTTCAACACAACATTTACATTTTAATCTGTCAGTTAAAGAATCGTTAAGAAACTAATTAAGATTTTTTTGCAAATTAAGAATATAAACACAAATATTGTAATTTAATTTGTAATTTGTACCAAATTGCATCAACTTCTCTGCAAAACGTCCTAAAAATGATGCAAATTACTCAGAAAAATCAGTATAAAATGAACGGAGCTGTGAAATAAAAACCCATAAAGGAAGCAAAGCGCTGCAGGCGGCGAGCTCGTAGCGCGGCGTGACGTGATGTCATCACGGTAAACACATTTTACCTCCGACGAGCCAAAAACGCTCAAAGCTCAGAGCTGCGTCCGACCGAAAAACAGAAGCTCGAACTAAACATGACTTCATTTGGAGACGGAAGTATTGATGATTCCTCAGGGCATCCAGATACTGATCATTAAAACACACACACACACACACACACACACACACACACACACACACACACATACACACACACACACACACACACACACACACACACACACACCTCTGTGTTTTCTATCATTTTACTCTCCTCCTCCTCTTCGTTCCCTTCATCCCAGAGCTGAAATGGCCAGAGAGAGTGTGTAGTTGTGTGTGTGTGTAGTTTTGTGTGTGTAGTTGTGTGTGTGTGTGTGCATGTGTGTGTGTGTGCATGTGTGTGTGTGTGCATGTGTGTGTGTGCGTGCTCGGGGACCAAACCCGGGGAAATGGGCCAAAAAGTGAATCTAATGAAACCCCCCAAATTAATTTTCAGTCTCATCTTCAGCTGCAGGCAGAGAGAGCGGGAGAGCCGAGGGACGAGAGACACCGAGAGAGAGTGAGGGGAGAGGAGAGAGAGAGACAGAGACAAAGGGATGAACAGAACAAAAGAAATATAAAAAAAAAGAAAAAGACTGTGAGGAAGAAGAGAGGAAGAGATGGAGAGAAGAGGAGAAACTTTCTACAGAATGTGTGTGAACGACGTCGTCTGCAGCTCGTTGACAGATTTGAAGAATCAATCAGAGAAGAAATGACGTTTATACACGAATAATTTACTACAACAAACAGGTTTAGAGGGAAACTTAAAGCTGCTACAAGCTCATTTTTATATCAACATGCTGTAATAAGGAAAACGTAGTTAATGAACTTCTCTAACAACATTTGTTTTCCTTGTAGCAACATGAAGCAGGATTAACATATTCTGCTTATATTGAAGCTCTAACTCATCTTCATCTTCATCTTCATCTGACGAGCACAGCTCCAGTTTCAATCAGATACAAGGAACTAATCCACAGAGCTACTGTTGTCAGTCTTAAAGTGCTTTAAAGCAGATTTAAAAAAAAAAGGCTTTAATTTCATCTTTATAATCTGTTTTTGTTTGTTTTCTTGTATATTCATGATTCAGATAATCAATAAGCTAAACAGACTCTCTTCCCTCCCTTCATATTGCTGCTTTTTTTTTTTCTTGTTGTTTGTGTGTATTTGTTTTGATTTTTAAACCTGCAAATAAATAAACGCGTCCGAATCAATAAAGGTGATGGAGAAGTGAAAGAGTGAGATGGACAGACAGGTAGCGGAGGAGAGACATCTGTCTGTCTCTCGTTCAGCTGTTCTCTTATTACATTCCTTTGTACTGGGAGGCTTTTCACTCCACCAGCTGCCACCTCACACACACACACACACACACACACACACACACACACATCTGATCTGTCGAGGCTAAACCACACGAATAAAGTTAGTTTTGTGTGTGTGTGTGTGTGTGTGTGTGTGTGTGTGTGTGTGTGTGTGTGCATTAGGCTAACATAGCACATAGCTATTAGCTTTGATAGCAGTAGCCCTCCCATATGGCGAGCTAGCGCTGCTCTTTAATGTAGCATAGCACGGCCCTGATGTTGCTATGGCTCCAGCGGTGCCTCCCCCCCCTCCTCCCCCTCTCCATCCTCCCCCCCCCCCCCCATCCCCCGCTGCCATTTAGCTCTCCCTTCCACCGCGCCACATGCCGCTGCGACCTTGGCGTTTTCCAGCAGCACGCCCGCTGCCATCTGCGGGCGGCAGGCTTGGGCAGTAAAGCATCGCGACCCCGAGTTTTTTGGGCCCCGTTACGCCTCCACCAGGGGCCCCGGCCAGATGGCACTACCCACTAAGAGGGGTTTTACTGCGGGGCTGAAGGAAGACGACTGCGGGCAGGCAGAGGATGAACTCACACCTCCTCCTCCTCCTCCTCCTCCTCCTCCTCCTGCAGCATCGCTCTGCCGAGTGCCAAATTTCAGCTCCACTCGCCTCCAAAACGCCGCCGCTTCAATATTTCAGTCATGATTATCCGGCAGCAGATGATCCGTTATCAGCCAAAAGGGCAGAGCGGCAGGAACGGCGTGCCGGTGTCGTGACCAAAATCCAATCCCAGACGAAAACTGACTCTGCTGCCTGAACATCCTCCTGCTCCGTCTGTACTGATTCATATAAACTTAAAGCACCTGATAGTAACTGAGTACATTTATTCAAGTGCAGTTTAGAGGTACTTGTACTTTACTTGAGTATTTCCATGTGATGCTACTTTCTACATGTCAGAGGGAAATATTGTACTTTCTACTCCACTACATTTATTTAACAGCTTTAGTTACTTTTCAGATGAAGATTTGACACAATGGATAATATAACAAGCTTTTAAAATACAACACATTGTTAAAGATGAAACCAGTGGTTTCCAACCTTTTTGGCTTTTGACGTCTTACAAAAAGCAGTGTGTAGTCGGGGTCACATTTCACATGTCTATGAGTTGTTAACAGCTCCACCAAATAGTGATTTTTCCCTCTAAACTTCTCACATGCTTTCATTTCAATAAATGTTCAAATGATCCAATATTTCAGCAAAAATCAAAGATTAGAGAAAAAGTCCAAAAACTGAAAACAGATTTGTGTATCAGAACTTTGTTTTTTCTTCTTTCCTCTCCCATTAATCATCTCACCACCCCTCAGATTTATCTGCTGACCCTTTGGAGGGGCCCGACCCCTAGGTTGGGAACCACTGGACTAAACTAGCTAACTGTATATAAAGTAGTGTAAACTAGCTCCACCTCCAGCAGCTACAACAGTAACATGCTGCTCTAACACTGATGCTTCACTATTAATAATCTAATGATGTCATATATAATAATATATCAGTCAGAGGGACCAAACCACTACTTTTACTGCAATACTTTAACTACATCAAGCTCATAATACTTATGTACTTTTACTGCAATACTTTAACTACATCAAGCTCATAATACTTATGTACTTTTACTGCAATACTTTAACTACATCAAGCTCATAATACTTATGTACTTTTACTGCAATACTTTAAGTTGTTGTGTAACTCATCAGCTGATTGGTGCATCTTGCTGTCAATCATCATGTCAGTATATAATTAACGTTCTCTGTTGGCTGCAAACAGCAATAAGTAAATATTTGTAATAAGTATTTGTTCATCGTATCTGCAGACGTGAAGCTTCTTCATCTTCCTCGCATGAACCTCAAACCTTCCACCGCTGCAGCTTCTCTGCAGGGATCAATAAACATCATCTGATCAATCATTTGATTTATTCTGATATTTTTGGTGAATGAGACGTCTCCGTTTTTAAATCACCGTCTGATTTTATTTTGATCCTTTTGCTTTTTAAAAAAAACCAAAACTTTTCACTCTCTGCTCTGCTTTTATTCCAAAGGTTCCTTATTGATTTGACACATTTTAATGAATTCTGAGGAAAATATTTCTTAAGACGCTTCACACACACACACACACACACACACACTAACACACACACACACACACACACACACACACACACACACACACACTAACACACACACACACACACACTCTCTCTCTCTCTCTGTCATTAGTGTCTGTCAGCAGCGGATCAGCTGAGAGAAAAATAAGAAAACTGTGCTGGTGGTCAGGAGGAAAATCAATACGTCCATCTTTACTGTATGGAGGGAGGAGGAGGAGGAGGAGGAGGAGGAGGAGGAGGAGAGAAGGGGAAGGTGGAGGTGGGAGAGGAAGCGGAAGAGAGGATTCTGGGTGAAATCTGTCTTCAAATGATGTCAAAAAAACAAAGAATATACGGTTGTGTTATCGTGTGTGTGTGTACATGAACTTGTGTATATTTATTGTGTTAATGATGCATGAATGTTTACTGATGTTCACCCTGAAATCAATCAATCAATCAGTCAAACAGGACTTCACTGACTTGGATTGATTGTGTTGTGTTTTGTGTGTGTGTGTGTGTGTGTGTGTGGAGGGCACAAACACATGGACACACACACACACACACACACACACACACACACACACACACACACACACACGGATCCTTATGATCAGTGTTCAACACAACGTCTTTGTTCAGACATGAGGTCGACAAATCCTCTCAGCTCCACCTGACAGATGAACGGACCAAGCTGCAGCGTGTGTGTGTGTGTCTATGTGTGTGTGTGTGTGCATGTGTGTGTGTGTGTGTGCGTGTGTGTGTGTTGGGGGTCAGTCGGGGGGGTCTGCCGGCTATTAGCCGTCACGTTATCTCCCGTTAGTCGTCTCATCTCCAACTCAAAGAGAATAAATAAAGAAGACTTTATTTCTCAGAAACACCCAAAAGAAAAGGAGGAGGAGGAGGAGGAGGAGGAGGAGGA